>NW_028318370.1:789583-947500 GCF_062004578.1 Staurois parvus
AGTCTTCCAGTGAGTGACACAGTCCTGGCCAGGAAGGGTGGCAGGCCTTGCCCCCCATTCTATTACTCATCTCTGCACTCTTCCACTGCATCACTCCCTTCTGTACCCCCCACAATCCATCACTCCTCTCTGCACCCCCCATTCCACCACTCATCTCTGTATTCCTCATTCTGCCATGCAACTCTGTACCCCCCCCTTCCACTACCCACCACTGCACCCACCCCTCCCCTTTTCCAACACTCACCTCTGTACCTACCCCTCCCCTATTTCAAAACTCACCGCTGTACTTACATTCCTCCTATTTCACCTCTCAACTCTGTGCCTATCCTTCCCCCATTTCACCACTCACCATTGTACCTACCCCTCCCCTATTCCAACACTCACCTCTGCATCCCTCCATTCCACAGCTTGCCACACTCACCCGCACAGTCCCCAGCGTTGAGCCCGGCTTTCTTGGCTCTTCTCCCTGATCCCTTGCCCCATCCCAGGCCATCCAGGGTCCTATAAGACAGACAGGAGACTGATTCCAGTGGCCATGCTGGCTTCCAGTCCTCCTTAGTAATTTGTAAAAGGCACCATGATATCATGTCCCTTCCCATTCAGACCCACTCCGACCTTTCCCCCCCAGCTGAGCCCTGCTGGCTTCAGAACTGTGCACAGGAGTTTTAGCCTTATTCCCTTATATGTGCAACATTAATTAAATAAAAGAGGTTGGATTTAGTTACACTTTAAGTAAAGGGTGTCGGTGGCTACAGACAGATTACTCCCTTGAATTTTGAAGGAGAGAGGAAACAAAAGATAACTTCTAACCAGCATGCTAGGATCAGGAAAAAACTTGTTTGCTAACTAGTACACAGGCCAGGACAACATAACTTATCTTTCTTGATGTAACCGGTCACTTGGTCAGTGTTGTTACATTCCAATGGCAGAAGTCATTGTAGGTGGTCAGGTGACACATAACAGCCATAAATTCTCGCTATGATATTTTCAGTGGTTCCTCACTGTCAGGAAGCACAAAACTTGACGTCATTGAAACCATGGGGAATTTCATGTGTTTCATGTTAAAAAACAGTTATTTCAATTTCAGAAGGATAACCAGATAATAGCTTATGGACAAAAGATTGCACACAAAACTCATTCAGCACTCAAATATGGCCCATACAAAAGGGAAAATAAATGTAAAGAAAGTCCATATTAAAGTGTCTGAAAATCTCTGAAACAAGTCCAGTAATTAAAATGGGAATCCTGCAGCTCAGGTAAGATCTAATCAGCTCAGCACATATGAAAGAAGCAAAGTAGCAAGGGTGCAGGACCACCAGCATGCTAGGATTAGGAAAAAATACAACTTTTGTTGTTTGCTAACTAAATCAACCGTCAAATCAATCAACTGTGACAACCTAAATTATCTTTCTTCAAGTGAAAGGTCACTTGGTCAGTGTTGTTACATTCCAATTTCAGGATGACGTGAGACATCATTACAGATGGTCAGATGACACATACTAGACGTTGATTATACCTATGACTTCTAGAGTGCTTCCTCACTAACAGGAAGCATAAAATTATACTGTCATTAAATCCATGGGGAACTTGTGTCTTTCCTGAGAAGAAGAAAAAGAAGAAAGGGAAAAAAGAGAGGAGAATAAATGAGATAGAGAAGATCAAAAGGAAAGAGAAGAAAGGAGAAGGAGAAAGAGAAGATGAAGAAGAAAGGAGAAGTAGAAGGGAGAAGGAGAAGAAAAAAGGAGAAGAGGAAAGGAGAAAGGAGAAAGAGAAAAACAATAGAGAAGGAGTGTCACATACCTTGGTTGGAGGCTAAGTTGACAAGAGGGCTTCCCTTATGGGTCTGGTCTGAGCACTTCTGAATGTGGTGACAAAGGTACAAGGCTCAAGGAAGCATGGGTGCCAGTAGCTTTATAGCAGGTGACTGCCATGGTCAAGGCAGGGGCGGACTGACCATTTGGAAACTCGAGCACTGCCCGAGGGCATGGGGTCAGTAGGGGGCCCCATGAGATGCCCTTGGTACCTTTTTCATAGGCTTATTTGAGTTTGGAGAAGGACACAGGGGCCCCATGATCCCCTATTGCCCGGGGGCCCCATGAGTTGTCAGTCCGCCCCTGGGTCAGGGACGTAGTCAAGGTGAGCCAGGGTCATACAAGGTGAGACAGCAATGTGGTCAGGAAGCAGGCTGGGGTCAGTACCAGGGAAGCAGGCACAACTAGGTCCAGTAGCAGGCTGGGGTCAGTATCAGGGAAGCAGGCATAGCAAGGTCCAGTAGCAGGCTGTGGTCAGTATCAGGGAAGCAGGCAGAGCAAGGTCCAATAGCAGGCTGGGGTCAGTATCAGGGAAACAGGCAGAGCAAGGTCCAGTATCAGCCCGAGGTCAGTACCAAGGAAATAGGCAGAGAATAGTCAGAGGCAAGCAAAGGTCAGAATCCAGAATCTATAGAGCAAGGTCAGGAACAAGTCATGTCAGAAACAGAAGATCAGTTAGCAAAAGTAGGAACACAGGAACACGGATCATGGGGAGCTGAAGAACAGCGAATAGCACACAGTAGGATCTCCTTTGAATAGGCAGCTTGGTGCTAATGCTTGAGAATGTGCTGGTGCACACAAATGTGCCTACACGTCAGTGCACACTGGATACTAGCCCAAGCTCATCTGTGAGCTGGTACATGTGTACGAGCATTAGCTGCACAGAAATGAGCATTAGCTATATTCATTTTCTGAGGAGAAAGAGAAGAAGAAAAAAGGAGAAGGGATAAGGAGAAGAAGAAAGGAGAAGGAAAAGGAAACGAAGGAAGGAGAAGAAGAAAGGAAAAAGAGATGAAGAAAGGAGAAGCAGAAAAAGAATGGAGAAGTAAAAAGGAGATGCAGCTTATTAAAGAAGAGAAAAAGAGAAGGAGAAGGAGGAGAAGAAGAAAAGAGAAGGAGGAGAAGAAGGAGGAGAAGAAGAAAGGAGAAGGAGGAGAAGGAGAAAGGAGAAGGAGAAAAAGAAGGAGAAGAAGGAAAAGGAGAAGAAGAAGAAGAAAGGAGAAGAAGAAGAAGAAAGGAGAAGAGGAAAAAGAAGAAGACGAAAGGAGAATGGGAAGAGGAAGGAGAAGCAGAAAAGAAGAAGAAGAAGAAGAAGAAGAAGGAGAAGATGAAAGGAGAAGTGGAATAAGAAAGGAGAAGGAGGAGGAGATACAACATATTAAAGACTTTGAGAAACTGTATTCAAAGGCTTCATATCATCAGTTTTTTCCCCAAGGGCTCATTATATGTCGATCCATGTACTAGATTCTGTATGAGAATGACTGGGGAATTCAGTAGGTAATGTAATAAATAAAGAAACAAAAAGAAAAACTAGACTGAAATCCTAAACTAATCAATCTGTCACACACACTCATGTCAAACATAGGTGACAAATTAATCTCCATGATATGCATAAAATCACACCTTGTCAAAGAGTTACAGATGGCAATATTGACCTCACAGTAGTTCTTACTCTTTCCTACTTTATTCAACAAAAAACAGTTTTGGGTGGAGTTGGACATTAAAGCCAGGTGAGCTACATTAGATCAAACTTGTGCTCTTCCTGTGCAAGACAAAGCGACATATTTACTCTAGTGCCCAGTCCCCCCCCGTAGTACAGTCTCATCTATCCTTCACTTCCCCCTGCCGTTCTATTTAGTTCCTAGGAGGGAGGGAGGAAAACCTTGTGTAAGCTCCAAGTCACCCTAGTCAGAGCTTACAGGCGACTTTCTCCCCACCCCGGTTGAGTCTGAGGACACTCTCCCTCTATGTGACAGCACTTAGCCAATCTCCAAGCATTTTTGTTGTCACATGAGAGGAAAAGGAGTGAGTTGGGATCTCCTCCTGCTCAGAAATATTGCTTCACACAGCTGAATAGAATGGTGGGGGAGCAATAAAAGGCGAGTATGTGCATTACAGTGAGAGTGGTTCTAAAGGCAGAAGGTTTACCTTAAACTGAATTTTTATACTTTTACCTACAGTTAAGCTTATAATAAGGCTTACCTGTAGGTAAAATGAATATCTCCTAAATGTTTAGGAGATATTCTAGTGAGTGGCAGCTGGTGACATCACCGGCGCATGCGCGCTATAGGAACGGCATACCCGTGTCGTTCCTTCAGAGAGCCAGTACAATTACAACACAGTTCCACACAGAAGGAACATGAGGGTTCTGCTCATGGAGCTTACAATCTAAAGCTAGTCTGTGCTTCCTATACCTCTTCTTCTGTTTCTTGAATTTTCCTGCAGTAATCAGTGATCAGATGGCTGGGAGCTACTCTGATTGGTTCCTGATTGCTAGCTTGAAACTAAGGCAGTGCTCAGGCACAGTGTAGTCTCAGGACTAGGAGTTCACACAGGTGCACACACCTAGTTCTGAGACTAAACATAGAGACTGAACATAGAATAACGTTCTCTCAGCATGGTGCACCAAGGATTGTGAAGAGGTTAAATCTATAACCACCTCTTGACCACACCGAAAGATGGCTACAGTAAGGTTGTCTAGTTCTGGGAGGTCGTCTATAGATGTCCTCCCAGAACTAGAACCCCGCACACCCTGCGAGCCCACGCTCTGTGATTTCTGTGCTCTTTGGACACAGTTGATCACAGATGGAGGTAAAGGTCCAATCACAGTTTATCCCATGTGAACAAATGCTGGTTATCGGCATTTCTTTTCCTCAAGCACTGCCACTGTGTGAGGAAAGGAAAGCCAATAACCGGCTATCCTGACAGCACACTGATTATAATACTGATTATTGGGGCACTGATTATCAGTTCAGCCCATTAGAGTCAATAAGCGCCCATCAGTGCAGCTTATTAGTGCCCATCAGTGGAGCAGATCAGTGCCCATCTGTGCAGCCTATCAGTGCCCATCAGTAGGCCTATCAGTGGGCCTATAAATGCAGCTTCATCAGTGCCTCCTCATCAGTGTCCATCAGTGCCCATCAATGCCTCCTCATCAGTGCGCATCAGTGCAGCCTCATCAATGCAGCCTCATCAGTGCCCATCTGTGCAGCCTATCAGTGCCCATCAGTAGGCCTATCAGTGGGCCTATAAATGCAGCTTCATCAGTGCCCATCAATGCCTCCTCATCAGTGCACATCAGTGCAGCCTCATCAATGCAGCCTCATCAGTGCCCATCAATGCAGCCTCATCAGTGCCCATCAATGCAGCCTCATCAGTGCCCATCAGTGCAACCTCATCAGTGCCCATCAGTGCAACCTCATCAGTGCACATCAGTGCAGCCTCATCAATGCAGCCTCATCAGTGCCCATCAATGCAGCCTCATCAATGCAGCCTCATCAGTGCCCATCAATGCAGCCTCATCAGTGCCCATCAGTGCAACCTCATCAGTGCCCATCAGTGCAGCCTCATCAGCGCACATCAGTGAAGAGGAAAAATTACTTATTTGCAAAATTTTATAACAGAAAAAGAAAAACTTTAATTTTTTTCAATATTTTTGGACTTTTTTCATTTAAAATTTAAAAAGCAGGATGTGCTTAAATACAATAAAAAAAAATTCTATCTGCCTCAAAAATGCTAAACATTTCATATGGGTACGGTGACTGCACAATTGTCATTCAAAGTGTGACCGTGAAGAAAGCTGAAAATCAGTCTGGGCAGGAAGGGGGTTGAAGTGCCCAGTGCTGAAGTGTAAACCCAAAATGATGTCTACCTGGGACCCAGAATGTAGTACATTTGTTGAACCCACCGCCGTTCATCTAAAACCATTTTCAGTTGAAGGAATTTCTTTCAAAAGCAGTTATTAAAAATGATACATTTTCAAACTCTATAATTAAAAAGTTCATGACATAAAGGTTTGCTTCATTCAGAAAAAGGAAAATGATGATGGGAATATTGTCATTCAAAGTGTGACCGTGAAGATAGCTGAAAATCAGTCTGGGCAGGAAGGGGGTTGAAGTGCCCTGTGCTGAAGTGGAAACCCAAAATGATGTCCACCTGGGACCCAGAATGTAGTACATTTGTTGAACCCACCGCCGTTCATCTAAAACCATTTTCAGTTGAAGGAATTTCTTTCAAAAGCAGTTATTAAAAATGATTTTCAAACTCTATAATTAAAAAGTGCTTGACATAAAGGTTTGCTCCATTCAGAAAAAGGAAAATGATGATGGGAAAATAGGGGGAAGAGTCTATGGGTCCATATGCTAAGACTGAAACGATGATGCTTGTCAATGCAAGAATGCAGACCTCTCCCAAGTTCAAGTTTCGCATTCTATTTTAGCCTGTTAAGAGGGAGATCTAAGTGAAAGATTAAACTGTCACCTGCATTATAGATGATAAGATCTTCCAAATATGACTGTGGAACTGGTAATTTAGTGCTGTGACGATATGTTTTTGTTTTTTTAACCTTTTAAAAACGTAGGAGCCCCAGGGTAAGCCTTGAACCATAATTACTTTCCCTTCGAGATGCAAAGTGCAAGAGCTCAAATACAATGGTTCATGAAACCTGGAAGAGTAAATTGGCACAGGCAGTGATCTGGATAATTAAATTTACATTGTGTATGGGCAATGTTTAAAGCAGGGGTGCTTAACCTGTTGCCCTCAGGGCCCTCTGATGTGGCAATCAACCTCAAACAAGGGAAGCACATGCCCAGGGTTGGCAACTCAGTGATCATGATCTGGGCTTGCCAACCCACCATCCCAGAGCATCAGAGTTTATTGAGCTGGCGCTGGCAGCGGAGGAGGCAGGAAGCCTCAGATAAAGAAGGAGCTACATTAGGCAATGCTTCCTCTGTAGCGCCAGCTCCTGTCCCAGGCGGAGTGATACCAAGTGCACTTCGCCTTGGACCCTTCTAGCAGCCTGGAGAGCAATGGCGGCAGAAACTGGAAGATGAAAAGGAGGTCAGTGTATTAAATAACACTGAACTGCACTTTTGCAATGGGCATATTAGCACCTATAAAAGGGTTAACAACTATTAGGTTGCTTTCACACTGATCTGTTTTTCTTCAAAAGAGTGGAAGAAAAACGTGTTACCATGTAATCCTATGGAACTCTTCACACTGATCCCTTGTTAGTCTGCTGTGCTTAGTAAAATCCTGTTTGCTGTATTTTTTGGTGCTGGTTTGATGCTGTAAAAAAGCTCATCAAAACGCACCTCCCCATTGAAATGCATGGCAAATGCAGCAAAAACACATAAAAATTGCATCAAAACGCACCTGCGTTACTTTTTCGATACAGATTTTGAGTTACATGTCTTGTTTAAAACGCACCACAAACGTGGTAAAAACGCAACAAAAATGTGTATACATTTTTAGCGCATTTTTGCTACTGATCAGTGTGAAAGTAGCTTTAGCTGCACTGAGCAATAGACTTCTATTATTTCCTATGGGTTTGGTGTACTTTCAGAAAGTTCGCCACACCCACAAGATATTATAGAAGTCTATGGCAAACCACAAGTTAACCTGTAGGAAAGCAGCAAGTGCACTGTGCTGTACCCAGGGTGCGGGTAAAAAGCAAAAAAAGTAAACAGTTTTGCCTCTAGTTATACTTTACACCAGTGGTCTCCAAACTGTGGCCCACGGGCCAGATGTGGCCCTTTGCTTGCCTTTATCTTGCCCTTAAGGCATTATTCCTCCCACTGACAGCAACAGTGGGGTACTATTCCTTCCACTGACACCAGTGATAGGGCACTATTCCTCCCACTGATATCAATGATAGGGCACTAATCCTACCAATGATACCAATGATGGGGCACTATTCCTCCCACTGATATCTATGATGGGGCACTATTCCTACCACTGATACCAATGATGGGGCACTATTCCTTCCACTGACACCAGTGATAGGGCACTATTCCTCCCACTGATATCAATGATGGGGCACTATTCCTTCCACTGACACCAGTGATAGGGCACTATTCCTCCCACTGATATCAATGATGGGGCACTATTCCTCCCACTGATATCAATGATGGGGCACTATTCCTCCCACTGATACCAATGATGGGGCACTATTCCTTCCACTGACACCAGTGATAGGGCACTATTCCTCCCACTGATATCAATGATGAGGCACTATTCCTCCCACTGATTTCAATGATGGGACACTATTCCTCCCACTAATACCAATGATGGGGTACTATTCCTCCCACTGACACCAGTGATAGGACACTATTCCTCCCACTGATATCAATGATGGGACACTATTCCTCCCACTGATACCAATGATGTGCACTATTCCTCCCACTGATATCAATGATGGGACACATCTTTCCTACTATTGACACCAATGGTGGGGCACTATTCCTTCCACTGACAGCAACAATGAGGACTATTCTGTAGTACAGTAAACTGGCCCTTTGCTTACAAAGTTTGGAGATCCCTGCTTTACACCAATTAACCATAACTTTATGACCACCCACCTAACACTGATGAGGTCCCCTTTTTGCTGCCAAAACAGCCATGACTCATGAACGCATAGACTCCACTAGACCTCTGAAGGTATGCTGTGGTATCTGGCACCAAGCAGTCAGTAGCAGATCCTTTGAAGAATAAGTTCACCATCTGAAAATGTTACATCTTATACCTATATTTAGGGTATAACATGTATTATGTTCAGCACCCCCTCTCCCCCCAGTCACTGTTACATTTTAAAGTCAGCTCAGCCTGCACAACCACATCATTCATTCACAGGGAATGAATAAACTGCCACCACGGCAGACAGACTTTAATGACTTCTACAGTTCTCGTAGTCCATTCACTCTGTCTACAGCTCTGAAACTGTCAGCCCTTACAGAGGTATGGGCACACAGCTGTAGGCAGTGTGTGCAGGAGCCTGACATTGCACCAACGATCCACTGTGGGTGCATTGCTCTACAGGCTCCTAAAAACAAATATAATAAATGCACATTTTTATTCAAAAGGTGAACTTACCCTTTAAGCCCTGTAAATTGCAGAGTGGGGCCTCCATTGTAATTGGTTTTACAGTACATCCCACAGATGCTTGGTGGATTCTGATCTGGAGAATTTGAAGGCCAATCAACATTTCAAACTCAATGTTGTGTTCCTCAAACCATTCTTGGTGTAGCAGGGTGCATTATCCTGCTCAAAGAGGCCACTGCCATCAGGGAACAATGTTTCCATGAAGGGGTGTACTTAGTCAGCAACAATGTTTAGGTAGGTGGTTTGTGTCAAGCAACATCCACATGAATGGCAGGACCTAAGGTGTCCCAGCAGAACATTGCCCGAAGCATCACACTGCCTTTGTCAGCTTTCATTCTTCCCATACTGCATCATGGGGTCATTTCTTTTCAACATAAGCAATGCACACACACACGGCCATTCACATAATGTAAAGTAAACTGGATTCATCAAGTCAGGCCACCTTCTTCCATTGCTCTGTGGTCCAGCTCTGATGCTCACATGCCCATTGTAGGCACTTTTTCCTGGGGGCACGGGTCAGCATGAGCACCCTGACCGGTCCACGACTATGCATCCCATACGCAACAAACTGCGATTCCCATTTTTTTTGCTTTTAACATATCAACTTCAGAGACACCATGTTTACTTTCCACCTAATATATCCCACCCACTTTCAAAAGCCTTTGTATCAAGATAAGTAACGTTATTCACCTAACCTATCAGTGGTCATGACATTATGGCTGATCGGTGTAAGGGAAGAATAGTATGATGTTACAAGGAGGAATAAAGTTCATGTAATATTCTTAAAGAATATGTAAACTTGGGTTAGGGTTTTACATTTAAAAAATAAAACCTGGTGATCCTGTTATCAAAGTCCTTGTTCAGGCACTCTTATTTTAGGGGTACAACCAGGGGTTGACTGACAACTCATGGGGCCCCCAGGCAATAGGGGATCATGGGGCCCCTGTGTCCTTGCCCAAACTCAAAGAAGCCTATGAAAAAGGTACCAGGGGCATCTCATGTGGCAGTGCTCGAGTTTCCAAATGGTCAGTCCGCCCCTGGGTACAACACTCTTTCTGCCAATTGTTCTCATGCCTTGTCACCCTGGCACATGCAGTCCCAATGCAGACTACAAGTCATCGCTCGGGTATGTCCTGCCATTGTCTCCATCAGGAAACTTTACCTAAAAATGACAGTCAACTAATTGTTTTAGTGCAAGTAAAAAGGAAATGTCTGCAGGAGATCAGCAACACTGAGAGCAACAAAAGTTGAAAAAAAGGTGAAAATACTGTAATATTAAAAAAATTTATCAGTGGCCTTCAAACCTGCCCCTGGGCCACTATTTTCACCCACTGATAGCAACAATGAGAAATATTACCCCCCCCCACTAACACCAATGAAGGGGCACAGTTCCCCCCCATTGATGCCAGTGATGGGGCACAATTCCTCCCAATGACATCAAAGATGGGGCACAATTCCTCTCAATTACACCAACAAAGGGGCCCAATGACAGGGCACAATTCCCCCCAATGACACCAACGATGGGGCGCTATTCCATCCACTGACACCAAAGATGGGGCTTCGTTCATTCCTACTAATGTCTGAACCTTTTCTACTCACAATGGCCATATTCCGGCCCCCCTTAAATCCGAAGGACAGTAAACTGTCCCTTTGTTTAGAAAGTTTGGAGACCCCTGGTTTATAATACACAGTATTTTAAAAAATGAAATGTCTCCTAGTTAGGTCTACAGCTGATTTAATTCTAGCATCTGGTCTATCCTAAAGTGATATTTTTGTATAGGTGGATCTTGGTGGGCTGAGTCAGCCCCTGGCTTTTTTGTGTCTTGGATAGAGTGAGATCTCCCAGCAGTAATTACAAGTTTTATTGCTACATTCTCCAAATTATAAAAGAAAATAAAAGCAGGGATGGCAGTAACTCCTCAAAATAGGCATATCACTTATACAGACCCAGGAGTTCAACACAGAGCTCTTATCAGTCATAAATAGAGGTGTGAGAGATAGAGGACACTGTCAAGGGGTTTAATTCCCCAGCATCTATGAAACATGGATGATAGACCAACCTTTACTAGCAAGAATATCAATATCAAGAAATATCAATGCTGTAAAATGAGAATGTTTTAAAAGATAATGCAATTGCTTTTGTTCATCCACACGCAACCTACCATGTGCACAAACAGAAAATATCCAAGCTCAAATCTAGTTGTTGTGTCCACATTTACCTTTAAAACAGCATCTATTCTCCTAGGAATGCTTGTGCTGTTTTTTAAGGAACTCTGCAGGTAGGATTTTCCAAACATCTAGGAGAACTAACCACAAATCGTCTGTGGATTTAGAAGTCTCAGTTGCTTCTGTTTCTTCATGTAATCCCGGATAGACTCATGTTGAGATCAGGGCTCTGTGGAGGCCATACCATCTCTTTCAGGACTCTTTGTTCTTCTTTTCCTGGAAGATAGTTCTTTACGACTTTTGGCTTTATGTTAATGGTCATTGTCCTGCTGCAGGATGATTTTTGGACCCATCAGATGCCTCCCCAATGGTATGGCTTGATAGCCAAACATCTGCCTGTACTTTTAAGCATTGAGAAAACCATTGATTCTGACTGAATCCCCAACTCCTTGTTCAAAAATGCAGTTCCAAATCTGCAAGTAACCTCCAGTATGCTTCACTGTTACCTTTAGACACTCATCCTTGTTTGTTCTCCATACACTTGGTGATCAAACTGCCTCCTGCTACAAATATTTCAAATTTGGACTTATCAGTTCAGAGCACCTGCTTGTGCATGGGGCCTACTCACCCTGCACATGAAGGTACCTTTCTCATGTGTGCACGCTCATCAATGTCCGGGACTAGGCAGGGCCACGTTCATGTGAAATCAATATTAATGGTGTTACCCCGACTTGAGATGAGCCGTACACCACGTGTAGTAGTTGAATGTCAACTGAGTAGTTGAGTCTCTGTAAAAAATACTGTCCCATATTACCACACACCCTGTCTGTGAATTGTTGCATTTAGGAGGGACACCACTGATCCCATGTCCTCTCTGCCAGTTCAGCATATCTATGTCACCTTGTTCCCAGTGACAGAATGGAGTCCTGCACTAGCGCGTACATAAGTTGAACTCTCCTGAATCATGCGATTCTGCACATGGGATCTCCATACCGCGGGTTTGCTCCCAGACACCTTAAGGGAACCACCTTAGGGGATTCAACTGCTAGGGAGGAAGACAGGACACTGACCACCTTGTTACTGGAAGACCCATTAGCTACGCCAGGTACCACACTTATTGACTGGCTGCTATTCACTTCCCACCAGTTTTAGGTTACATGTGGCAACTTCTCTCTTCCTCCAGCTCTTCTGCTGAGTTAACCCTCTGCCTTACTTCCATACCCCATGTGTATTATACCAGCCCTGCTCTTTCAATATGCCAGGAAACACGATGCACCCCTTTCAATGACTTCAAACCAGGCTTCGAACAGTTAACAAATTTTACTAAAGCATATGGAAACATGATAGTAAAGTGCAACACAATCCTCCTGACTAACTACGATGTGCCTGCATGCTTGGCAAAGTCCATACCTGGAGGATCCCCTAAGGGTAGCCAATGAAGGTAGCTTCAAGTTACATCTCTTTTGGTGCGAACCTGCCTACTTCCCATGCGGTCCCGTCCTTGAGCCCGGCCTTCCAACTATTCATGTACAGAGTAGAAAGCAAGGAAGGACCCAAAAGAAAAGTTCAGGAAACCGGCAGCCCAAAGTTTAACTCTTCCCAAACCTTGGCAGACTAAACTTACCAGCTATACCATATACAGTGGTACAAAAAAGTATTTAGTCAGCCACCAATTGTGCAAGTTGCCCCACTTAAAAAGATGAGAGAGGCCTGTAATTGGCATCATAGGTAGACCTCAACTATGAGAGACAAAATGAGAAAACAAATCCAGACAATCACATTGGCTGATTTGGAAAGAATTTATTTGCAAATTATGGTGGAAAATAAGTATTTGGTGAATATCAAAAGTTCATCTCAATACTTTGTTATATATCCTTTGTTGGCAATGACAGAGGTCAAACGTTTCCTGTAAGTCTTCACAAGGTTGGCACACACTGTTGCTGGTATGTTGGCCCATTGCTCCATGCAGATCTCCTCTAGAGCAGTGATGTTTTGGGGCTGTCGCTGGGCAACACAGACTTTCAACTCCCTCCAAAGGTTTTCTATGGGGTTGAGATCTGGAGACTGGCTAGGCCACTCCAGGACCTTGAAATGCTTCTTACGAAGCCACTCCTTTATTTCCCGGGCGGTATGTTTGGGATCATTGTCATGTTGGAAGACCCAGCCTTGTTTCATCTTCAATGCCCTTGCTGATGGAAGGAGGTTTGCACTTAAAATCTCACGATACATGGCCCCATTCATTCTGTCCTGTACATGGATCAGTCGTCCTGGTCCCTTTGCGGAGAAACAGCCCCAAAGAATGATGTTGCCACCCCCATGCTTCACAGTAGGTATGGTGTTCTTTGGATGCAACTCAGCATTCTCTCTCCTCCAAAAACGACGAGTTGTGTTTCTACCAAACAGTTCTATTTTGGTTTCATCTGACCATATGACATTCTCCCAATCCTCTTCTGGATCATCCAAATGCTCTCTAGCAAACTTCAGATGGACCCGGACATGTACTGGCTTAAGCAGGGGGACACGTCTGGCACTGCAGGATCTGAGTCCCTGGCGGCGTAGTGTGTTACTGATGGTAGCCTTTGTTACGTTGGTCCCAGCTCTCTGCAGGTCATTCACTAGGTCCCCCCGTGTGGTCCTGGGATTTTTGCTCTTGCTTGTTTGTAGGTGACCAAATACTTATTTTCCACTATAATTTGCAAATAAATTCTTTCCAAATCAGCCAATGTGATTGTCTGGATTTTTTTTCTCATTTTGTCTCTCATAGTTGAGGTCTGCCTATGATGCCAATTACAGGCCTCTCTCATCTTTTTAAGTGGGAGAACTTGCACAATTGGTGGCTGACTAAATACTTTTTTGCCCCATTGTACCCCTTGAAGACACCTTCCTATATGCTACCAATTTTCTGCACAAACCCTTTCTTTTGTTTTCATACATAGTCTAGTCTCTTGGCCTTGTTCCCACATGGGAGGAATAACTTTTTATATGCAAGATTTTCATGAAGACCACCTTTGACTAGACATTTCAAGACAGTGGATGACAGATGTATCAAGGTCCCACTGGTTTTTTCCAAGATCGAGCTGAAGATGCTGTTGGACTGTGAAGGGATGTAAACATTTTGCATTCTTCATCTGTCTTTCTTGGCCAATCACTGCATTGTCCGTTCTCAGTATTGCCTTTTTTTGTGCTTGGGGAGGGAATGCTTTAGATCAGAAACCCAAAAAGTGTTTCTTTATGAATACTGTAAGTAAGAAGTATGAGGGCCCATTCAGATCTGTGCATTTTTCTGCAGCACATAGTAATGCATATATCTAAGTGCGTTGTGGTGCACTTCAGATACAAAAGTGAATAAAAAGAACTGATGCGTGAGCAGGTGACATGGGATCTCCACGGGTGTAGAGTTTCAGGGGCAGCCAGTGTTCTGCCATGTACTCGACTCATGGAGGTTTGAACTTAGCTGCATGCTGACACCAGGTTCCAACCCCTAGGCCTACCCTGCTCTAGCATGTGAAGATGAACCTGCACTAGCAGAAACAAATTATTACAAGGGAATTCTAGTGGAAGCAGTGAAGACAGGAACTGTGCTGCAGACAAGGATGGAAGGCTTCAGAGCACACCAGAGCAAGCTGGGACGTGGAATAGGAGTAAACAAGGATTCAAGCAAGGCAGCAAGATGGTAGATCCCAGCACAGGAGCATACTGGGTGAACAGCAGTCTAGATCAGGCAATGGGATTGTGGACTTCAGCAGAGAAAAATGGAACAAGGAACAAGGAAAAGACAAAGAAGCACCAGAAAATAATGGAGGAACATGTGTTCCTCCATCTGCTCTGTGCTAAATGAATCCAAAAGTGAGAAAATTGTCGCTTCTAGGTTAATTTGTTTCAGAGCTGTCATGGCCTTTAGAGGGACCCTGATGTCTCCAAAAATAGGACCGGTCAATGCCCAAAGCTATCACAAGGGGGCTTGTTACCATCCCCTCCCCCCATGGTAATTTCTGCATTCATATTTAAACAGTCATTGCATTGCACATGTCAGGGATCAAGAGCAATAATTCTATGGCCATAATTCATGATTAACTGATAACATGCAGTTTGTAATCTGTAGTTTTCTGGCTTTTCATCTTGACTTTGAATCTATTGACTCAGCACAACATATTCTTTAATATTTTACCACAAAATTGGGTATTATATTGTGTTTGTGTGCACTAAAATTAATTTTAGTATATGTTTTCCAAAAATTGAATTTGATAAGTAGCTTTGCAAATATCACATGACATAAAAAATTGCAACAGCCACCATTTTATTCTCTAGGGCTCCTGCTTTCAGAAAATGTGTAATGTTTGAGGGTTCTAAGTAATGAACCCTAAGCAAAGTAATGCTGATTTTAACCAAAATGTTAATATTGTCATGGACAACAAGTTGTTACTATGATTTTTTTTTTCAAATTAACAAAAACAGGTAGAGATGGAGAAAGAGAAAAAGGCTGTACATGTGGACAAATGCCAGAACTGAGTTTTAACAATAAATAATCATTGTTTTTACAGTCAATGATTGCATTTCCACGGCAGCATATTTTACACAGAAGCATTCTGGACAACCCCGGGTGATAGGGAGTATAGGCTAAAGTTAAAGTAGCATTAAAGCCTAGAGCACAATAAAATACCGTATTTTTCGCTCCATAAGACGCATTTTTTTCCCCCAAAAAAGGGGGGAAAATGTCAGTGCGTCTTATGGAGCGAATATGGAGCGGCCGGTCCGGTATTTCCAGCGCCGCCGTGTCAGAATACCGGGCCGGCCGCTCAGCTCTGCAGCGGGACCTTATGGAGATGACTGCTGACCTTTGGGGAGGTGGGGAGCGGGTACCTGAATTTAACAGGTACCCGCTCTTACTTCCGCGGAGTTCCTCTATCCAGCGGCGCGCTGTCTTCCCGGCTTCTGTAGTGTGGGCGCTGGGCTTGACAGCCGGGTGCCAAGTGCGCATGCGCAAGAAGCGGTGCTTTTCGTGAATGGTAAGGCGGTACCTGGGACACATGACAGATCCCAGAAGCCGCCGGACCAATCACAAAGCGCAAGTGCTTCTCGCTCATGCGCACTGGGCACCCGGCTGTCATGCCGAGCGCTCCACACTACAGAAGCCGGGAAGACAGCGCGTGGCTGGATAGAGTAACAGGTAAGATCAAAGAACAACTCCGCGGAAGTAAGAGCGGGTACCTGTCAAATTCAGGTACCCGCTCCCAACCTCCCCAAAGGTCAGCAGTCATCTCCTGTACTGTCCACAGTCTCTGGTCATCCCTGTGCTGTCCGCAGTCTCTGGTCAAGCCTGTGCTGTCCGCAGTCTCTGGTCATCCCTGTGCTGTCCGCAGTCTCTGGTCATCCCTGTGCTGTCCGCAGTCTCTGGTCATCCCTGTGCTGTCCACAGTCTCTGGTCATCCCTGTGCTGTCCACAGTCTCTGGTCATCTCTTGTACTGTGTCCACAGTCTCTGGTCATCTCCTGTACTATGTCTTCAGTCCATTAGTTCAGAATTTTTTTTTCCTGTTTTCTGCCTCTAAAACCTAGGTGCGTCTTATGGTCAGGTGCGTCTTATGGAGCGAAAAATACGGTAAGTATTCCCCAGTAAACTACTGTATTTTACTACTGTTCTCTCATTGCTGCTTCCCTGAACGTCTGGTCTTCACGGGAAAGACTTACCATTGACAGTATAGTCTGGAGCCAGTCTGTTAGCCTGGAGAAGGGAGGTAGGAGCATGGGAGTGTCGTGCTATCCTAGGTGATGGGGTTGGGTGTTTTTATTGATGCACATGTTGGGTAGGTGCAGTGTGGTGCATCGGCATAGAGACAAAATATCAACCAAAAATCCAGAAAAGACACATGATACAAATGTTATAAATTGAGTTGCAGATCAGTGAGTAAAGTACAGTAGGTATTTGATCCCCTACCAACCAACAATAATTCTGGCTCCCACAGACTGGCTATGTGCTCATGTGGTACACAGATTAGTCTTGTCAATTTAAGAAGGTGCTGCTAACAACAACTCATTATGTGTATAAAAGACACCTGTCCACAGAATCTCTTTCTTCCATTCAACCTCACCACCATGGGCAAAGAGCTGTCAAAGGACGTCAGGACAAGATTGTAGACCTACACAAGGCTGGAATGGGCTACAAGACCACCAGCAAGAAGCTTGACTGGGGCAGATGGATCTGTTCCAGAATCTGGTGCTAAAGATTCAGCAGTAGATAGCAGGGTTTGTAACATCATGCGTACTAATGGTCTTTAGGCAACATGCTTTGTGAGCTGACAGTTCTTTTGTCTTGGGATAACCTGGGCTTTGTTGGCTTACTGAGACATGGTTCAGGTATTCAAATGACTGGAAAATAACTATACCAGTGTATACACTATACAGGAACGAAAGAATAGGAAAGAGGGGAGGTGGAGTTGTCATATGTGTAAAAAAAGCATAATGCTAATGGTAATTGAAAAAAGAAAAAACAAATGAAATACTTGAATACCCTTGGGTCTCCCTTCCAACCAGAGAGGGATCTTCTCTTGGAATTGGTGTAGTATAAAGACCCCCGGGAAAGACTGGAGATTATGATAGCCTGTTGCTTGACAAGATAACTCAAATGACAAGGAAGGGAGAGGTTTTAATTATGGGTGACTTCAACATGCCTGTTATTAATCTTTATCTGTGTTTACAAGCAGAAGTAGAGATATAATGGAGGCAATGAAAGGGGTTTCTCAGAAATGGTTAGTAAAAAACCCAACCCAAGAAGATTATATTCTAGACCTAGTACTGACAAATTGGGATCGATTGATGTTAAGGAGGAAGAACGTTTGGGTTCTAGTGATCACCGCTGCCTTTTTTTTACTACTTGCCCTCCAGAAGATTTACCCCCCTTTCTGACCAGGCCATTTTTTGCTATTCTGCGCTAATACAACTGGTAATTGTGTGGTCATGCACCGCTGTACCCAAACTAAATTTATGCCCTTTTTTCACACAAATAGAGCTTTGATTTGGTGGTAGTTGATCACTACTGGGATTTTTAATTTTTGTGATATAAAGAAAAAAGACCGAAAATTTAGAAAACAAACAACATTTTCTACTTTGTTTTAAAAAAATATCTAAAAAAACTCAAATGAAGTTATAAATTTAGGATAAAATGTATTCTGCTACAGGTCTTTGGTAAAAAAAAAATCTAATACGTGTATATTAATTGGTTTGTGTGAAAGTTATAGGATCTACAAACTATGGTATATACAGTATATTGGAATTTATGCAGCTTTTACTTTCTGACTGTATATCCTTGATGCCCCTTAGCGCCAAAGGCCCAAAACCAGCCCTGGAATAGAGAATCTAGCTGCCCCCTTGGGCAGGCTAGTCTATATTAAACCAGTCACTATGACTCCAAGAGTCCATATAAGGTAAAATATCTCCTTATGCTCTCAGATTCATCTGATAAACAAGTGTTGTACACAGATAAATCATCCTCCTCTTCTCTTCCATCTATCCTTCTGCTTGTGACCCCCCAAAAATTTTCATGCATTGCATCTATATGTGTATCTTCTCCACCGATCCTCCTCAAAATCTTCACAGTGTATCAGTGCACCACCACTAGTGCTCCTTAACCACATGCCACCCAGCCACTGTATAAATACGGTGGCAGGGCGGCATGGCTGGGCAAAACCACGTTTTAAAACATGTGTTTTGTAAACAGGTAGGGGGCACGCGCGCAAGGCTCGCCGCCGCCCTACCTGTCCCGACGATCAGAGCCACGGATGTCAGTCGCCGGGTCACAGCCGGTCCTTACCGGCTATTTCCCGGCGATCGGTGGCAATCCCTGACAGAGAGCACAGGTGCAATAGCTGTGCTTTCTATCAGTTCCCTGACAGCTCCAGGACAAGCTGATCGGGACAGAAGAGTTTCTCTCTCCCGATCAGCGGTGTTCCCTGCAGTACACACCCCTGCCCCCTAGCAAAACACTCCCCTCACACAGTTAACTCTTTCCCTGGAAAAAAAAGTTAACCCCTTCCTCCCCAGTGCCATTAGTACAGTGTCAGTGGTTTTTTTTTTTGCACTGATCACTGTATTGGTGTCACTGGGGATGTCAGTGACCCCAACTCAGTACCCCCCAATGTCAGAATGTCCGCCGCAGTCCCGCCATAAGTTGCTGATCGCCGCCATAAGTTACTGATCGCCGCCATAAGTCGCTGATCACCACCATTATTTGTATAAAAAACCCCTAAAAATCCCAGTATCTTTCCCGCCATTTGTAAACGCTATAACTTTCACGTAAACCAATTAATTTACACGTATTGGATTTTTTTTTTAGCAAAGACATGTCGCAGAATGCATTTTGGCAAAAATTTATGACTAAATTTGATTTTTAAATTTTTTTTTACTGGACATGTTTTATAGCAAAAAGTCCAAAATATTGTTTTTTTCCCTCAAAATTGTCAGCCTTTTTTTTTATAGCGCAAAAACAAAAAACGCACAGGCGATCAAATACCACCAAAAGAAAGCTCAATTTATGGGGAAAAAAGGATGTAAATTTCATTTATGTACCATATTGCATGACCGCGCAATTATCCGTTAAACTAGCGCAGCACTGTATAGCAAAAAAATGGCGTAAATTGCAGTATCTATCCCATAGTTTGTAGACGCTATAACTTTCACACAAAGCAATCAATATACACTTATTGGGATTTTGTTACCAAAAACATGTAGCAGAATACATTTTGGCCTAAATTTATAACCAACTTTGAGTTTACTATATATTTTTTATAGCCGAAAGTAAAAAATATTGTTTTTCTTCAAAATTTTTGGCCTTTTTTTGTTTATAGCGTGAAAAATAAAAAGCGCACAGGTGATCAAATACCCCTGAAAGAAAGATCTATTTGTGTGAAAAAAAGGACGTAAATTTCGTTTTGGTGCAGCATTGCATGACCGCGCAATTATCAGTTGAATTAGTGCAGCGCCGAGTAGCAAAAAGAGGCCTGGTCATTAAGGGGGGTCCTCTGGAGGTCAAGTGGTTAATTCCACTCCAGGTCATGCACCTTACCCTCTCTGAACTGAATATACATTGGGGAAAATAATTATTTAATCCCCCGCAGATTTTGTACGTTTGCCCACTTACAAAGGAATGAAGGGTCTATAATTTTATCATAGGTGTATTTTAAATGATAGAGACAAAATATCAACCAAAAATCCAGAAAAAACACGACACAAATGTTATGAATTGAGTTGCAGTTCAGTGAGTAAAGTACAGTAGGTATTTGATCCCCTACCAACCAACAATAATTCTGGCTCCCACAGACTGGCTATGTGCTCATGTGGTACACAGATTAGTCTTGTCAATTTAAGAAGGTGCTCCTAACAACAACTCGATATGTGTATAAAAGGCACCTGTTCACAGAATCTTTTTCTTCCATTCAACCTCACCACCATGGTCAAAGAGCTGTCAAAGGACGTCAGGACAAGATTGTAGACCTACACAAGGCTGGAATGGGCGCAGACCATCAGCAAGAAGATTGGTAAGAAGGAGACAACTGTTAGAGCGATTATTTGCAAAAAGAAATACAGAATAACCATCAATCATCCTCAGTCTGGTGCCCCATGCAAGATTGCACCTCATGGGGTAAGGATGATGATGAGAAAAGTGAGGGATCATCCCAGAAATACATGGGAGGAGCTTGTGAATGATCTCAAGACAGTTTCGACCACAGTAACCAAACAAATCGTTGGTAACACAATATGCCGCCATGGATTGAAATCCTGCAGCGCCCGCAAGGTCCCCTTCCTTAAGAAGGCACATGTACAGGCCTACCTGAAGTTAGCCAATGAACATCTAAATGATTCAGAGAAGGATTGGGAGAAAGTGCTGTGTCAGATAAAACCAAAATTGAGCTCTCTGGCATTAACTCGACTCGCCGTGTTTGGAGGAAGAAAAATGCTGACTGTGACCCTAAGAACACTATCCCTACAGTCAAGCATGGAGGTGTAAACATTATGCTTTGTGGCTTTTTCTCTGCTAAAAGTAGAGGCCAACTTTGCCACATTGAGGGGCCATGTATTGTAAAATCTTGGGTGAGAACCTTCTTCCCCCAGCCAGAACACTGAAGATGGGTCTTCCATCATGACAATGACCTAAAACATGCCGCCAAGTCAGCAAAGGCTCAAGAAGAAGCACATTAAGGTCCGGGAGTGGCCTAGCCAGTCTCCAGATCTTAATCCTATAGAAAATTTATGGAGGGAGCTGAAACCTAGAGTTGCCAAGTGACAGCCAAGGAACCTGAAGGATTTAGAGAAGATCTGTAAAGAAGAGTGGACCAAAATCCCACCTGATATGTGTGCAAACCTAGTAACTAACTACATGAAACGTCTTACCTCTGAGCTTGCCAAAAAGGGTTTCTCCGCCAAGTACAGTGAAGGAAATAAGTATTTGATCCCCTGCTGATTTTGAATGTTTGCCCACTCACAAAGAAATGATTAGTCTAAAAATTGAATGTTTGGTGTATTGTAACACTGAGAGACAGAATAGCAACAAAAAATGTAAAAGAAATGCATGTCTAACCAATGATGCACTAATTTGCATGTTCTTGAGGGAAATAAGTATTTGATCCCCTTCACAAAACATGACTTAGTACTTGTTGGCAATCACAGAGGTCAGACGTTTTCTGTAGTTGGCCACCAGGTTTGCACACATCTCAGGAGGGATTTTGGCCCACTCCTCTTGGCAGATCCTCTCCAAGTCATTAAGGTTTGGTAGCTGACGTTTGGCAACTCAAACTTTCAGCTTCCTCCACAGATTTTCAATTGGATTAAGGTCTGGAGACTGGCTAGGCTACTGTCAGGGCAGGAGCCGAGGAACGGACAGGCAGGCCTAACAATGTAACGCACTGGCTGACGGCAACCACCACCCACAGACCGAAGTCCCTCAGGGCGCGGAGTCTAAGTCCCAGGCTGCCCTTCACCAGGGCCCCTGATGGTGGGGATGGACTTGACGCAGCCAGGAACCAGGTCGCGGCCCCCGAGACACCTCAGCTGCGGTAATGGCCACCGCCAATGGCGTGTAGCTGGTGGAAGAGACAAAAGAGTAGTCAGACAGGCCGGGGTCAACAACAACAGGACAAAACAGTACAGGACAGCAGACGAGAATCACAGGTCACGAGCCGGGTTCAGCAACAGAGGGTCAGATCAAAGGAGAATACAAAGAATAGTCGAGTCACAAGCCGAATCAGAATACCAGGAGAGTCACGAGAGTCAGAACAGAGTAATAGTAACACAAAGACACAAGACACAAGTGCAAAGAGCATGTGCGGGCCACAGGCTTATATGTCATCAGCCACGCCCCTCTGGGGGGTGGACCTCAGAGACCTGAAGGCATAAAAAGGATTCCCACCATGCACAGCAGAATCCAAGATGGACGCCAGCACATGGAGTAACATAACCTCAGGGAAAAGGTAGGACCTTGACAGCTACTCCAGGACCTTAATGTGCTTCTTCTTGAGCCACTCCTTTGTTGCCTTGGCCGTGTGTTTTGGGTCATTGTCATGCTGGAACACCCATCCACGACCCATTTTAAATGCTCTGGCTGAGGAAAGAAGGTTCTCACCTAAGATTTGACGGTACATTGCCCCGTCCATCGTCCCTTTGATGCGGTGCAGTTGTCCTCTCTCCTTAGCAGAAAAACACACCCAAAGCAGAATGTTTCCATCACCACGTTTGACAGTTGGGATGGTGTTCTTGGGGTCATAGGCAGCATTCCTCCTCCTCCAAACACGGTGAGTTGAGTAGATGCCAAAGAGCTCCATTTTGGTCTCATCTGACCACAACACTTTCAACCAGTCCTCCTCTGCATCATTCAGATGTTCAGTGGCAAACTTCAGACGGGCCTGGACATGTGCTTTCTTGAGCAGAGGGACCTTGCGGGCACTGCAGGATTTCAATCCTTGTAGGCATAGTGTGTTAACAATTGTTTTCTTGGTGACTGTGGTCCCAGCTGCCTGGAGATCATTGACAAGATCCTCACGTGTAGTTTTGGGATGATTCCTCACTGTTCTCATGATCATTGATACTCCACGAAGGGGAGATTTTGCATGGTGCACCAGACATATGGAGACTGACAGTTGTTTTGTGTTTCTTCCATTTGCGAATGACTGCAACAACTGTTGACACCTTCTCACCAAGCTGCTTGGCGATAGTCTTGTAGCTGAGTCCAGCCTTGTGTAGGTCTACAATCTTGTCCCTGACATCCTTGGACAGCTCTTTGGTCTTTGCCATGGTGGAGAGTTTGGAATCTGATTGTTTGATTGCTCCTGTGGACAGGTGTCTTTTATACAGGTAACAAAATTAGATTAGCAACACTCCATTTAAGAGGCTACTTCTAATCCCAGCTTGTTACCTGTATGAAAGACACCTGGTAGCCAGAAATCCTGCTAAATGATAAGGGATCAAATACTTATTTTCCTCTTGAACATGCAAATCAGTGCATAATTTGTTAGACATGCATTTCTTTTGAAGTTTGTGTTGTTATTTTGTCTCTCAGTGTTACAATACACCTACCATTCGATTTTTAGACTGATCATTTCTTTGTGAGTGGGCAAACATTCAAAATCAGCAGGGGATCAAGTACTTATTTCCTTCACTGTACTAGGTCATGTTTTGCTTGGGGATCAAATACTTATTTTACTCACTGAACTGCAACTCAATTTATAACATTTGTATCATGTGGTTTTTTTCTGGATTTGAGGTTTATATTCTGTCTCTATCATTTAAAATATAACCGTTATAAAAATTCTAGACACTTCATTTCTTTGTAAGTGGACAAATTTACCAAACCTGCAGGATATCAAATAATTATTTTCCCCACTGTATGCCTTCTTATAACTCTCCGTTGGATCACCTGTTTTCTATCTTTCATGAACCTCCTCCTGACATATGTGATTAAAAACAGAATTCCATAGTGCAGCAGTAGAGGTAAAATGCACTTTATTCAATAAAATAATCTTACATGGATTCCGGTGATAGAACACCTTCTTTAAAAATCGCCACCGCAGTATTTCCGGTTTGCGTCTGACGTCACTTCCTTCTGGTGCGTTTCACCATCACATTGACGTCCTCATAGGCCTTGAAACAAGTTTGGGGATCATACTGGTTCTTGTAATGGTGATTTCTAGAGATAGAAGTGGCAGAGGAACTGGTTCAATTAAAACCTAATAAAGCAATGGGTTCTGATAGTATTCTTCCCAGAGGGAATGTTGAGGTATAAATATTGGAGCAATAACTCCATGTCTGGCAAACAGCTAATGTACAGTACCTATCCACAAGAAGAATAGCAAGGCAGAAGCTGGCAACTGCAAGCCAGTAAGTTTAACATTTGTTGCAGCTGAATTCATGAAATCATTCCTAAAGAGAAGGATCATTGATCACTTAAATACACATTATTTTATGGATCCAGAGCAGCATGACTTTACTGGGGGGAAATCATGTCAGACTAATCTGAATTTTTAGACTATATCACTAATGTTTTGGACCAGGGTGGTGCTGTGGACATAGCCTATCCTGATTTCAGTAAGGCATTTGATACAATTCCACATAATGATTTCATAAGCTCGGAAGTTGTAAAAGACAATGTACTGTCTTGTAATGTAAAGCGCTGAGCGAACTGTTGGCGCTTTATAAATACTGTATAATAATAATAATAAGACAGGACCTAACCTTTGGTTGGTCAGTGGATATGCTAAACCCTGGTTCACACCAGGTATGGCTTTGAAGTCGCACTACTTCAGCACAATTCAAAGCCTCCGATCAGTGTGACTTCATACACAGATGTCAATGCAAGTTGCACATGAAATTGCAAGAAAATAGTGCAGGAACCTTTTTCAAAGTCACCGAGACTCAAGTCGCACTGATTTGAATGGTTCCATAGCGGCAAATAGGGCGCAAAGTGTGACTTTGATCTGTCTGGTCGTATGACAAGCCACACCCAATGTGAACTAATGTGGGCTATAGGATATATATTAGTGTGTGGTATAATAACAATCACATGCTTACAATGTAAACAAAACGGTCATGAAGGGCTTCCATTCATAAATGCTTGCTTACTGTTGTGAAGCTGTGATTGACCTACAGTTGTCACATGGTATCTGGCACCCGGTACCATGTGATTAGCTGTAGCCAATCACAGATCACAAGAGTAACCAAGCTGTCATAAATAAAAGCCATTCAATACAGCTTAAACTATTGCTTATGACAGTGATCATCACTGATATAAGCAATAATAATGTAAAAAAAAATATCTCTGATCACCTCCCTCAGAGCAGTACAGTGTCACTATGATGAGAGTATGTATAAAAAAATCTTAAAAAATGAAAATAAGATCTCTCTCTCTTGGTCCCCTGTCTCGGGAGGCCTTGGTTTTTCTTGAATACTCTCTGTGTAGGGCCCGACTATCTAATTCAAGAGTGTCTCCTAGTCCATAGTTAATACACATTTGCCTTCTCCCCTTACTCCTCCCACCCTTCATTTCTTACCTATTTAAATACAATTCACAATACAGGTATCCCTAGTACACCACAGGCTTGTACAATGTCACGCCTACCGATCTTTACTATTATAATTACCATTGTTTTCTAAGATGTATGGGCGTACTTTTTTCATGCTTGCCACATTACTTTGTGTATGTTACAAAACTTTGTACGGGTTACATTGTGTATGTTACAAAACTTCAACAAAAACTTATTGAAAATGAAACAAGAAATGAAAATCTGAAAAAAAACCCCCAAAAAGTTAAAAAAATTATTATTTTTTGTTTTCACATATTGTAACCATTTAGTATCCCTGATCACTGCCGCACCAGTCACATGATGAAACTGTACTGTACTGGTGACAGTATGTTGAAAAACAAATTGTAAAAAAAAACCCCACTTTTTTAAAATTTTATTTCATTTTCCAAAAAATTGTGACAAAAAATTACAACTTCAAAAATCTCGCAATGCCTCAGACTATCTACTTGGCAAAAAAATGTCATTTGGGGAGCATTTTTGGGCCTCAAGAAATTAGATTGGCCATCGGTACTTCAGGAATGATTGATTTTCAGATATATACCATATTTTGTAACTTTCCTACAGACAAAATAATAAATACTGATTTGGGATATTTTCACCATAGAAATGTAGCAGAATACATCTTGGCCTAAATTTATGAAGAACAATTATTTATTTGCAAAATTTTTTAACTGAAACAAAGGAAAATGGAGTATTTTTTTGTTAATTTAGCAAAAAATAAAAACCCCAGTGGTGATTAAATACCTTCAAAAGAGCTCTAGCTGTGTGAACAAAATGATTACATTTTGTTTGGGTATAGTGTTGCATGACCGCACAATTGTCAGTCAAGGTATGACAGCGCTGAAAGCTGAAAATTGGCCTGAGCAGGAAGGGGGTAAAAGTGCCCGGTATTGAAGTTAATATAGACACTTCGGGGTAGGTTGATTGTGGCTACTATAGGTTGAGAATGTTCTCCACAAGCACAGTATTATGACAAGATCATGTCTTCATTAGTTGTCACAAATCAGTCCTGCTGTACATTGGTGATACTAATGATTTTCTTAATAAGTTGCAAGAGGTAAAATTCTAATGTGATCATGTTAGCCACCTGCGAGATTATTTTGTTCGATGTACTTAATATTAGTAATCTTGATATTATTATGACCATTACTATGGGTGGTAGCACATTTATATATTGTTATTGTTGTGTGGAAATGTAGACTTTTGTTAAGCCATGTTTATTTTGTATATTTTAAGACATTTTAAGCTCTTGGCACAGAGAGTGCGAATATATGTGGCCTCTCAGCAGGTAGGCCTTGACACAGAGAGACTGCATATATGCTTACCCAAAGAAAACCAGAATTGTGCCAAGAGCTCCACCTTGCATTTACCGATGCCTAACAGAAAGCTCCCGGTTGCTACTTGCATTTGGGAGCTTTTCAATCATGTGACCGTTGTAACAGTCAATCACAGCGGTCACATGATCATAAACCCGCCCTGCCTCCCGTCATCAGAAGCCCCTTAAAGGGCCAGGAGTCGCGGCCATTAAGGGGTTAAATAAAATAATTTACCGCTTGCCGCCCTGCCACTGTATATATACGTGTGCAGGACGGCACTCAGGCGCAAAACCACATTTTAAAACGGGTTCCGCGCTCCAGGCGTTTTCGCCGGCAGGGGGCGTGCGCACGCTCCCGCCGACCCGCGGGTGACACCATTCGATCCCGGAGGGATCAATCATTAGATTTCAGTCAGTGATGTCTGGCTGAAATCAGATAATCGGTCCCTGTCCTATCCTGTTCTGTGTTGAAGTTTACACAGGACAGGATGTGATGTCATTCTTCTCTGCCTGGGCACATTCCGTTCCAGACAGAGAAGAAGAAACAGTAAAAGTGAGTAAAACACAACACATTTACAGTTAGAACACACCTAGGTCACATTTAACCCCCTGATCGCCCCCCCCCCCCAGTTAACCCCTTCACTGCCCTGTCACCAGTCTCACTGATCAGTGAATCGATTTTTACTGATCACTGTATCAGTGTCGCTGGCGACTTCCGATAGTGTTAGCGCCCCTCCCAGATAGCGCCAGTTTGCCCGCCAGTACACCAGTAATCCCGTTTAACCCCTTAATCCCCCCCCCCAGTTAACCCCTTCACTGACCTGTCACCAGTGTCACTGATCAGTGAACCGATTTTTACTGATCACTGTATCAGTGTCGCTGGCGACTTCCGATAGTGTTAGCGCCCCTCCCAGATAGCGCCAGGTTGCCCGCCAGTACACCAGTAATCCCGTTTAACCCCTTGATCGCCCCCCCCCCCAGTTAACTCCTTCACTGCCCTGTCACCAGTCACTGATCAGTGAATCGATTTTTACTGATCATTGTATCAGTGTCGCTGGCGACTTCCGATAGTGTTAGCGCCCCTCCCAGATAGCGCCAGATTTCCCGCTAATACACCAGTAATCCCGTCTAACCCCTTGATCGCCCCCCCCCCGAGTTAACCCCTTCACTGCCCTGTCACCAGTGTCATTGATCAGTGAACAGATTTTTACTGATCACTGTATCAGTGTCGCTGGCGACTTCCAATAGTGTTAGCGCCCCTCCCAGATAGCGCCAGTTTGGCCGCCAGTACACCAGTAATCCCATTTAACCCCTTAATCGCCCCCCAGCCCCCCCAGTTAACCCCTTCACTGCCCTGTCACCAGTGTCATTGATTACAGTGAACAGATTTTTACTGATCACTGTATTAGTGTCACTGGTGACTTCCGATAGTGTTAGCGCCCCTCCCATATAGCACCAGTTTGCCCGCTAATGCACGGGATTTTTTTTTTACCAAAAACATGTAGCAGAATACATTTTGGCTTAAATTTATGACTAACTTTGAGTTTGCGATATATTTTTTATAGCTGAAAGTAGAAAATATTGTTTTTTTTCAAAGTTTTTGTGTTTTTATTGTTTATAGCGCAAAAAAAAAAGCGCACAGGTGATAAAATACCACCAAAAGAAAGCTCTAATTGTGTGAAAAAAAGGACGTAAATTTCGTTTGGGTACAGCACTGCATGACCGCGCAATTATCATTTGAATTAGTGCAGCGCTGTATAGCAAAAAATGGCGTAAATTGCAGTATTTATACCATAGTTTGTAGACGCTATAACTTTCACACAAAGCAATCAATATACACTTATTGGGATTTTTTTTACCAAAAACATGGAGCAGAATACATTTTGGCTTAAATTTATGACTAACTTTGAGTTTACGATATATTTTTTATAGCTGAAAGTAGAAAATATTGTTTTTTTTCAAAATTTTTGTGTTTTTTTTGTTTATAGCGCAAAAAATAAAAAGCGCACAGATGATAAAATACCATCAAAAGAAAGCTCTATTTGTGTGAAAAAAAGGACGTAAATTTCGTTTATGTACAGCATTGCATGACCACGCAATTATCATTTGAATTAGTGCAGCGCCAAACAGCAAAAAAAGGCCTGGTCAGGAAGGGGGGTAAATCCTCTGGGGCTCAAGTGGTTAAAGGATAAACCAGGGACATTACATCCTTATGACTTGTACAAATGGGGTTTCTTCACAGTGAGAGCTGTGATAATGTGGAATAGACTCCCTCAAGAGTTGGTTCTGGCCAGCTCAGTGGATTGCTTTTAAAAAGTCCTGGATTGTTTCTTAGATACACAGAACATAACTGGATATAACATTTATAGGTAAAGTTGATCCAGGGAATATCCGATTGCCTCTCGGGGTACCAGGATGGAATATTTTTCCCTGCAGCTGCAAATTGGATCGTGCTTTGCTGGGTTTTTTTGCCTTCCTCTGGATCAACTGTGGGTATAGGATTATAACTTTTATTTTTTTCTGTGGTTGAACTGGATGGACCTTTGTCTTTATTTGAGCCAGACTAACTATGTAACTATGAGAAAATTGGATGGAAAATACTGCTTTCGGAGCGATCATCTGATAATCTGATCATTACTACACAACTTTTGAAAGTTGTTCATGTAAAATTATCCGAAGGGACGAGCATGAAACTTTTTCTCGTAAGATAACAGAACAAACAGTTTTCGTTTAATCAGTGCAGTATTTGTCCGTAAAAAATTGAGTGACTAAGACCGCGCATGCTCGGAAACTAAAGAATATATTACAATACAATACAATACATTGCATCATCGCGAAACCTTGTATTCTGTCTTAAAAGGATTTCCGTAAATTTAGTAACCTTTTCATTTTCGATATGACACTAGCATGCAGAAATGAAAACGACAATCATTTGTCCGATATTCTCATAATGTGTGCAAGGCATTAGATGCGTTCTTTGATCGTGAAATGGGAATTTTTGATAGTGATAGGTTTCTTGAACATTCAGGTAAATATTCAATCAGGGGCGAACTGACCATTTGGAAACTCAGGCACTGCCCGAGGGCCCGGGGTCAGTAGGGGGCCCCATGAGATGCCCCTGGTACCTTTTTCATAGGCTTTTTTGAGTATGGGCAAGGACACAGGGGCCCCATGATCCCCTATTGCCTGGGGGCCCCATGAGTTGTCAGTCCGCCCCTGTATTCAACAGAACAAAGAGAGTTAATTTTGCCTCTATTGCAACGTAGTTTTGAAAAAATTGCTTTTGTTTAGTGATAATGTCTTCATTTACAGCGTGCAGCTATGGGGTCACCTGCTGCACCCCCATGTGCTATTGACTTTGTTACTATGTTGTTGTTACTATCAAGGAACAATATACAGTATGTATATGCATTCACTGTTTTGGAGTTGCTGTTTAACTTGGATACAACTTGTAGACAACATTTTTGTCATTTCACAAGGTGATGAATCATCGCCTATGGCATTTTTATAACTTTTTGAATAATATAGTACCTCGTTTGAAATTTAATCTCAGCTATGACTCATTTTCCATTCCCTAACTTGATATTAGGTTTTTTGTATTTAACAATTAATTAAGTAGTGACTTGTATATTATTATAATAACTGACTGTAATTAGGCTCTTCAATATACTAGTTTTCACCCTCCTTCAGTTTTTATATCTATTCCTAGAAGTCAGCTTCAAAGGATTTCTCAGATAGTTGGCAAAAGACTGATTACAGACATAAGATTTCAGGAAATGAAATTACTACAACTGGGTTATCCGAGGGAGGTTGTAGAAAAAGAAGTGGTTTGTGAAATTTTTACTTACAGACAAAGTAATGCAGAGGAAAGTTAATAGAATATCATTTGTTTCTCAGGTTCACTCATTATCCAATAGAATATTTCCTTTCAGTAAACATCATTTGAATATATTACAGAAAAATGATCCACAAACTACAAATTATAGGCTTTACCCTTTACGGTTGTTTGTACCATATGTAATTAAGTTGTTTGTGCTGATTGTGTGAAACCTGAGATAAATCTGTTCCCACTTTTTCCGTTCTAAGACGAATGGATGTTATCCATGTCTCTCTTGCATACCGTATTTTTCGCTCCATAAGACGCACTTTTTTCCCCCAAAAAAAGGGGGGAAAATGTCAGTGCATCTTATGGAGCGAATATGGAGCGGCCGGTCCGGTATTTCCACTGCCGCCGTGTCAGAATACCGGGCCGGCCGCTCAGCTCTACAGCGGGACCTTAGAGATGACTGCTGACCTTTGGGGAGGGAGGTTGAGCGGGTACCTGAATTTGACAGGTACCCGCTCCCACTTCCGTGGAGTTGTTCTTTCATCTTACCCGTTCCTCTATCCAGCGGCGCGGTCTTCCCGGCTTCTGTAGTGTGGGCATGACAGCCGGGTGTCAAGTGCGCATGCGCAAGAAGCGGTGCTTTTTGTGAATGGTAAGGCGACACCTGGGACACATGACAGATCCCAGAAGCCGCCGGACCAATCACAAAGCGCAAGTGCTTCTCGCTCATGCGCACTGGGCACCCGGCTGTCATGCCGAGCGCCATTACAGAAGCCGGGAAGACAGCGCGCGGCTGGATAGAGGAACAGGTAAGATGAAAGAACAACTCTGCGGAAGTGGGAGCGGGTATCTGTCAAATTCAGGTACCCGCTCCCCCCCCTCCCCAAAGGTCAGCAGTCATCTCCTGTACTATGTCCGCAGTCTCTGGTCATCCCTGTGCTGTCCGCAGTCTCTTGTCATCTCTGTGCTGTCCGCAGTCTCTGGTCATCCCCTGTACTGTGTCCGCAGTCTCTGGTCATCCCCTGTACTATGTCTGCAGTCTCTGGTCATCCCTGTACTGTGTCCGCAGTCTCTGGTCATCCCTGTACTGTGTCCGCAGTCTCTGGTCATCCCTGTACTGTGTCCGCAGTCTCTGGTCATCTCCTATACTGTGTCCACAGTCTCTGGTCATCCCCTGTACTGTGTCCGCAGTCTCTGGTCATCCCTGTACTGTGTCCGCAGTCTCTGGTCATCTCCTATACTGTGTCCACAGTCTCTGGTCATCCCCTATACTATGTCTGCAGTCCATTAGTTCACAATTTTTTTTTTCCTGTTTTCTGCCTCTAAAACCTAGGTGCGTCTTATGGTCAGGTGCGTCTTATGGAGTGAAAAATACGGTATATTCCTCTAATATTATAAAAGAAGAATCATTTTCATATCCTTTGAAAGGTTATTCTATTAGGATTGGTCACTATTTTATATTATTTAGTATTTAAGTAGTTTACATGTTTCAATGTCCTTGTGGACTTTGTTATATAGTGAAACCACACAGAGCATAAAAGAGAGGATTGCAAAACATAAATATGCTATTAAAAATAACCAAACTGAACAGGCTCTGACAAGACATTCTATTGAGAGTAGGCATATAACATTCCAGTTAAAATATTTGGTTATTGATTGTGTAACCAAGCTGCAAAGAGGAAGTGATCGTACATTGTTACTTACTCTCTGACTCAGTGAAGTGGCTGACCTCAGATGATACACAGAGATTTAAAAAATCCTCCTACCTAAATTGTACCTGTTTATCTGCTGCCCTATCTCCTCTACATCCATTCAAAGTCCAGAATTTTTTAACTTCAGGAGACAGGGGCACAAATTTGAGCAGAGTGTAATTTGAGACCTGAGTGGAGAAAATGGACATGTCCCTTCTGTGCAGTCTCAAAGGGCACCGAGCTTCTCAATTATCTGCTGAATGCTGGGGGGGGGGGGGCATTTTACGGGATTGTTTGGTGTCAGGATAAAATATCAGAAATGTCTCCTGCAGATAGCAGAAGGAGCAGAGAAACGCTAGATGTTTTGGATTGAGGCAGTTGCACACTATAGTAGGTTATGCTTTGTTCATAGATACATTTTTCCATGTAGGTATTTATCTGCCATACCTGTGTGTGGGCAAATGTTGGCTCCAAGCTGTACAAGTCCCATCCCACTTCTTCTTGGATAGAGCACCCACATACCTGGTATTGTACACACCATCTTGGTCCCATTTCTTTTGTTCAGATGCCCATCACACATTCCCAGCCTGAGACCTCACACTTAAATACATTAGAGGACAAGTAAAGGAGAGAAGTTAGAGAAGTAAAGGAATTCCCACACTCAGATGCAACTTCTCACACTTTATTGAAACGTTATATTTTTTTCCACGACACAACACAGCTGACATACTGACAGAATCTTCATGCAGAAAGCCACTAGCATAAATAAAAAGTTTGCAGCAGTATTTCCAGCGCAGAGCACAAATTCATGTATTTAGCCATCTCCCCTCCATTCTTCTCCTAGTGGGAGCACCAAAGAGTTGGGACCAATTTCTAGTGCATACTAAGTCTCTAAACCTTAGGCTAGCCACCAATGGGCCACAGGACCAGCAACTGAGGTTCAAGGGTTTTAGTATACTGCCACTCTCTTCCCTTCTAGAGCTTTGAAAAGGATGAAAACTATGTCGCTGTCTGGTGGCTCATGAGTACACATAGGAAAGAGGCTGGGATGACAATGAGGCAAATGCTACTAGATAGTCTAAAACATAAATGCAGAGCAAAAGATAGGGCTGCTCCTGTAGGGATGATCCAGGTCCTAGTTACCTAGTGCACATATAGGTATAAACAGAAGAGGGTGCACCCATCTAAATGTAGGTTGCTTATTAAAACTTAAAAGGAATAAGAATAATGGACTTACTGCATTTGAAAAATTAAAAGCATGTCACTGTGGTGGTGGTGTCCCCAGTGTGGTAGCTCCAGGATGAGTTTGGCAGGTAAGCTGCTTATCCGGTCTGCTGAGATCGACAGGTAAGTGGCTGATAGATTTATCCTCTGGCCGGGAGTCCACTGGAGAGCTGTGTGGGATAGATGGTAGGCTGTGGTGTGGAACGCAAGCCACCTCTCGCTGCTCAGCAGCTTCCAGGTATGTTCGGCAGCTGTTGCAGAACCACAAAGGTGACATCAGGATGCCGAGGGGGGTGCATGGTTACGCATTGTGGGGCAACAGGCTCTGCTCCTTTGTCAATTCTTGGTTTGAAAAAGAGGCAGAGAAAAAGGTCAGGGGTAGACAAGGCGACTCCAGCTAGTCCTCAGATGTTCTGTATCACTTCTCCTTGGAGTTCAGCCTAGTACAGGGCCCTTGTGGTTACCTCATCTCAGCTTCACTCTTGAAAGGTCAGGGTTGTCTAGTTCCCATACACTGTTCTTTCTGTACCCCATCTACAGCTCATATATACTGTATGTGGACACCAGTCTCACTCATTACATCACTAAAGGAGGGGCACAATTTAAGGGACAATCAGGGGCGGACTGACCATTTGGAAACTCGGGCACTGCCCAAGGGCCTGGGGTCAGTAGGGGGCCCCATGAGATGCCCCTGGTACCTGTTTCATAGGCTTTTTTGAGTTTGAGCAAGGAAACAGGGGCCCCATGATCCCCTATTGCCCGGGGGCCCCATGAGTTGTCAGTCCACCCCTGGTCAGCAACAATGTTTAGGTAGGTGGTTTGTGTCAAGTAACATCCACATGAATGGCAGGACCTAAGGTGTCCCAGCAGAACATTGCCCCTGGTACCTTTTTCATAGGCTTTTTGCAGTTTGGGCAAGGACACAGGGGCCCCATGATCCCCTATTGCCCGGGGGCCCCATGAGTTGTCAGTCCGCCCCTGGGGACAATAATACCTGCCAACATGTGAGAGCCTCATGGAAGCTGGAAATCCCTGCAGTAGGCACCATTGCTACAGTGATCTCCACTAGCTATCGGGTCCTATGTTGAGTGGCTGCACTGTGGCATTGTGAACACAGAAGATCATTCACTAGGCACGTGTGCCATTCAGAGAACCATTGGCATTTTTCAACTTAAGCAAAGTGTTGTCTGATTGGACAACATGGAGATCGTGATGTCACTATCCCACCTCTCCACCTCATCCTCATCGCACAGAACCTGGAAGCTAGTGGAGATCACTGGAGTAGTGGTGTCTACTACAGTGATTTCCAGTTTCCAGGGGAATACCACAGGCATGGACATACATTCTTACATTGATCGAAACTAAACAAATATATTCATGTAAAAATTGCCATATCTAAACTTCAGCATTAGGAAAAACTTCCCATAGTTTGTAAGTCCTGTGATGCCCCCAAGCCACAAATCAATGAATGGTAACCCCCCCCCTCCATTTTTAAGCCATGCTGATCTCCTATGTACAATAGCACTTGTGATGGTTGTTAGAGAGAGCAGAGAGATTGCATTGATTAGGGAGTAACTATTAGATGGCACAAACAAAATGTTTAGTTCATTATGTGGTTCTAAAGGCTGAAGTTTTCTTACCTTCATGCATTTTATGCATGAAGGTAAAACACCTTCAATGTGCAACTCCCCCTGCAGCCCCCCCAATACTTACCTGAGCCCGATCCAGTGAAAGTGTGCTTGAGCCAGGGCTCTCTCTCCTCATTGGCTGAGACACTGCAGTGGGAGCCATTGACCCCCGCTGCTGTCAATAACAGCCAGTGAGGAGAGATCAGGGGTGGGACTGAGCCACACTCTGTGTGTCCCATAGACACATACAGAGGCGGCTTGGGAGCGAGCATGCACCAGTGCCCCGAGAGCAAGCAGCTTACTCTAGGGGCACTCAGCAGACGAGAGGAGCCAGAAGCGCTGGTGGGGGACCTGAGAAGAGGAGGATTAAGGCTGCTCTGTACAAAACCATTACACAGAGCAGGCAAGTATGACATATTTGTTATTTTAAAGAAAAAACATCTGAACCTTTTTAAGCATGTTAGGTTAGGTAGGATTGGTTAGCTTGTGGAACAGATAGATAATTTTCTTCCATTTCAAGGAAATTGCACCAAAGCAGTACTGCATGGCGAAATTAGGGTATACAGTATTTGTGACAAAATACATTTTTCACTAAAAGGCAAGGACTGCTCTTACATCAAATCTCCCACACCTTTTCAAATCACTGCCTGACACCTTTAAAAAACACACCCGTCATATACATATAACATTTACTCATCATAACTTTCTCATTGGGGAAGGTGACATTATAATCCTTTGGTCATGATCCTGGGAATATCTCTCCAGCAGAAGCTCCAGCACAGTACAAGAGCATACCTTGTCAAGATTTTGGATAGTCAGCATTCTCAGGATCTTCCTACCAGAATCGTGATGGCACCCTCGTCTAAGCACTACAAACAAAAGCTGGTTGTAAGGTATGTAAGTATTATTTTCTCACTTGTTTTCACCAATTTGTTTTTTACCACAATGATTGCTGATTTGTAAAGAGAAGGGTGGTGGTGGTGGTGGGGGTGGGGGGGGGCATGCTGATGTAATAAGCAGACCTGAGCCAGACCTGATCTGCTTTATTATCTGCTTGGGAATTTGTCTCCACTATGGCAGGCAAAGGGGAGTAGGGATTGATAGAAGTGTGGAAATTGGTGACAAGACAGTAGTTACGGGACGTAGAGTTGAGATACTGTAAGCAGCACAGGTGAGTGGGGTGTGTAGTGTTGAATGCAGCAGAAGGTATGGTGGAGAAAGGTCAGGGTGGGGTTCAGTTTAAATTGACATGATTGGGTTGTAGTGCAGATGGGGTGAGGGAGAGGGGGAGAGTTGCAAGAGAAGGTACTGCAAACATTGAGGGGAGAGCTGTTGGAAAATGCAGTGCTGTGGGGGCTACCAGAAAATATAGAGTGGTAGTATGGATGATAGGGGGAGGGGTGCCAGAGTACATAGTGATGGGGAAGAGGTTGTTGAAGACATAGTAGGAATACAGGGTCTGCTGGACAGTAGAAAGAGGGGTGACATAGTAGGAATACAGGGTCTGCTGGACAGTAGAAAGAGGGGTGATTTAGTAGGAATACAGGGTCTGCTGGACAGTAGAAAGAGGGGTGACATAGTTGGAATACAGGGTCTGCTGGACAATAGAAAGAGGGGTGACATAGTAAGAATACAGGGTCTGCTGGACAATAGAAAGAGGGGTGACATAGTAAGAATACAGGGTCTGCTGGACAGTAGAAAGAGGGGTGACATAGTAAGAATACAGGGTCTGCTGGGCAATAGAAAGAGGGGTGACATAGTAAGAATACAGGGTCTGCTGGACAATAGAAAGAGGGGTGACATAGTAGGAATACAGGGTCTGCTGGACAATAGAAAGAGGGGTGACATAGTAAGAATACAGGGTCTGCTGGACAGTAGAAAGAGGGGTGACATAGTAGGAATACAGGGTCTACTGGACAGTAGAAAGAAGGGTGCCAGAAACTGAAGTGGGGATGGGAAAGGGGGGCTGCTAGAAAATATAGAGCAGTGGTGTGCATGATAGGGGAAAGGGTGCCAGAGTATCTAGTTGGGGTGGAATGGGGCTTGTAGAAAACACAGTGGGAGTAGGGGGCTGCTGGACAGTAGAAAGAAATGTGCCAGAAAGTGTAGTATGGATGGGTAAGGGGGGCTGCCAGAAAATATAGAGTGGTTGTATGGATGATTACACATAGTGATAGAAGAGGGGGTGGTAGAGAACATAGTGGGAATAGAGGCTGCCGGACAGTGGAAGGAGAGATGACAGAGAGTATAGTGTGGACGGGGAAGGGGGGCTGCTAGAAAATATAAAACAGTAGTATGGATTATAGGGAAGGTGTGCCAAAGAACATAATGGGGGGGGGGGTGGCTGGTAGAAAATGTAGTTGGAAGAGCGGAGCTGCTGGACGGTAGAAGGAGATGTGCCTGAGAGTGTAGTGTGAATGGGGAAGGGGGCTGCCAGAAAATACCACCATGTTGTAGACACGATGTATGTGCAGGGGACTTGTTAATCATTGCAGTGAGAACTCTAGAAGGGATCTGGGAGGAAGCATACATGCTTTCAGGTTACATTTTGTTTCTTCCAGCAGTAACTGAAAAAGTCTCTTTATAACTCACAGAGGTAAATGGCTGGAAGGTACCTGTCCTGTGAGCACCTGGACTGAGCTTTGAATGACCATTGGGAGGAGTTGGCCAGGAAATATCACTAAGGCCTGGGCTCTGCTCTATTCACGTTGTACTTATTGCATATGCAGAGTCCTTAGAGAGAATCAGCTCTTAATATAAATTTAGGATAACAAAGATTGATAAAATGAATTATATCAAGCTAATGTCTTTTATGGTAGCCATAGAGGTAGTGATTTTTGATCAATCTAGGTTCAAGCAAATGCAAACAAGCAATGCATCATCTTTTTAAATATGATACACAAATTAATTAATTTCAAAAGCACCTTAACCTACCATGGATTCAGAAAAAAAAAACATGAGTATCACAATGGACCTTACTGTTTGCAATATGGTCAACTGATGACCCGTGTCTAGCCCCATGGCACATTTGGGCAATGCTGGACATGCGGGTCAACACAACCTCAAACCCAACCCCATACCCCCACCTTCCCATTCTTCTCCCCTTCTGTTCCCATCATTCATCACCACTCTCACCCTTTCTCCAACCCTCTTCTATTTCACCTGCACCTTAGATCCCAATGGCCAACTGTCATATCTTGATAATTAAAGAACCTTCCTCTTGAGCTGCATCCCATATGAAATCATATAATGTAAGCTCCAATCCCTCCTATCCCTCTTGTATTGAACTGTATTGTCTCCCGTTATATTGTAAAGCGCTGAGCAAACTGTTGGCGCTATATAAATCCTGTATAATAAATCCTGTATAATAATGTAGTAGACATTTGCATGCTAGAATTTTTTGTTTCATTTCGTATGCATTCGTTCATTGAAGAATTTTGTTTCGTCATATTCATTATGTTGACCGGATTCCTTTTCGGAATTTGTTTTGTATCTTCGCCATTCATTTTGTATATTTCTTCCCAGTGGATTCGAAAAATGTTGCAGTTTTTCCAGGAGATTGCTATATATTCGATAAACTATCGCATTGATTTGAATCGGAAGGATTCGAGATTTTCAGCTTCTAGTCCAACCCATCAAGAGAAATGGCATGAGCTGATTGGATAATATCTACTGGCATCATGTGTGTTCGAATTAATGAATGGAATGAAATTTGAATCCATTCGTTATCTGAATCCGAATTATTGAACCCCTTTAAAAATGTAATACTTCATCATAGGCCCAAACTACTGTCACATTATGTGAAGTTGTCCAAATGAATTGCATTTGTTACTTTTATTATAACTTTTTTCCTAATTCGTAGACATTCATACTATATCCATTTGAAGATTTCTATACATCCGAATGTCTGAAAATGAAATTTTTACCTGAAAAACAAATCGAAATGAAAAGCACATGTCTATAACGTAGACATTTTCTTCCTTTAGACCAGGGGTGTCCAAACTTTTTTCAAAGAGGGCCAGATTGGATGAAGTGAACATGGTGGAGGGCCGAACATTTTTCCGAATATTCTTTGAACCATTACAATTAAATGCAAATAAATTATTTTATGCCAAGTTAATTGCAAACGACATACTTTTCATTTCATAACATTAAGATCAACTGACAGCTGAGTTTTCACAATGTATTGAAAATAAATTTTAAAAAAACTTACCTGCACTAATGTGAAGGGTGAAAAAGGTAGCTGGAGCTGAAGTCTCTGCTCGGGAGGGGAAGAGAAACACACTTCACGCTGGAAGCCCAGCCCTGACGTCACCGCCCTCTGTCGCTCCCAGCACGGCGCAGTCACGCATGCGCACTGCTCTCAAGCAGAAGACTGTCTGCCACAGAAGGGAGGGCCGTGCGACAGCCGCATTTACACAGACCAGGGAGAACGCGCCGCAGTCAGGCATGCGCACTGCCCTCTGCTCTCAAGCAGAAGACTGTCTGCCATAGAAGGGAGGGCCGTGGGAGGGCCACATTACACAGAGCAGGGAGGGCTGTTGGAAGGCCGTATTAAACTGACCCCCGGGCCGTAAATGGCCCGCGGGCCGGACTTTGGACATGCCTGCTTTAGACCAATTGCCTTACACAGCATTCAAAAGTTCTACAACTTTGGTCAGCTGTGTATTCACCATGCAGATAATTTAATGTTGTAAACCAGAAAAACAAGATTGCTTCATGTGTCTTTCATGATTTTACAATGTACCAACATGTCCCTTTGCTGACATTTATCAGTAAAACTCAAAAAGAAAAAAAAATGGAACTCATCGTACTGTTCCATATTTTCCAACTGGCTGAAAATACAGATTCAAAATATAATTGACCAGAATGGTAAATTGGTTGTTTTAATGAACTTGTATGTCGATCGGTTCTCCAATCCACACACAGAGACATTCGAGCAATCAGAATTGATTAGCAAAATTCTGTCACAGCGATTGATTAAAGTGTTACTAAACGCAGGACCCTGCATTCACTATATCCGGCCTCCCCGAACCCTGCATTCACGATATCTGGTGTCCCCGGACCCTGCATTCACTATATCTGGTCTCCCCGGACGCTGCATTCACTATATCTGGTCTCCCAGGACCCTGCATTTACTATATCTGGTCTCCCCGGACCCTGCATTCACTATATCTGGTCTCCCAGGACCCTGCATTCCCTATATCTGGTCTCCCCGGACCCTGCATTCACTATATCTGGTCTCCCAGGACCCTGCATTCACTATATCTGGTCTCTCCGGACCCTGCATTCACTATATCTGGTCTCCCAGGACCCTGCATTCCCTATATCTGGTCTCCCCGGACCCTGCATTCACTATATCTGGTCTCCCAGGACCCTGCATTCACTATATCTGGTCTCCCCGGACCCTGCATTCACTATATCTGGTCTCCCAGGACCCTGCATTCACTATATCCGGTCTCCCCGGAGCCTGCATTCACTATATCTGGTCTCCCCGGAGCCTGCATTCACTATATCTGGTCTCCCACAGTACACAGAACATGGAAATGCAATTATTTTAGTAAATATAAACTGCTAAATACCTTTTCTTATCAGCAGTTAGAGCAGTCTTGTGACTTCAGCATAGCACTGGTTAAAGCGTGTAGGAGGAGTTTTCTTTCTGCTCTAGGAAGATGCAGAACCCCTGACCTCTGTTTGGTCAGTGCTGATTGGCTATGTGCTTATCACATGCACTCTCCCAAGAAAAAAAAAACCTCTCTAGCAATACACACTAAACTGAGCATGGGCTGAGTGACTACGGGTTGAGTCTGTCTTATCAAGTGGACATTTGAACAAGAGGAGGGGCAGAGAAGACAGAACCAAACAGCCTTTTTACACAATGCAGAGGATTAACCCTTTAGGTTCCACAGTGAGTATAACAAGCATGCTTTACTGCATCTACAGACTGATTGCACTGTTGTTGGTTTAGTAACACGTTAAGCACTTGAAATCTATCAAATGCTCTCTAATTTGAAGTGAGGAGCCATAGTTTGCTATATATCTTTCATCAGTTCAATCGCATTGGATCATATTGATTGATTTTATTGATACGTATGTTGCCAACATTACCTATGCAATCAATCTGACTTCTAACTGACCAATCTCTGCACAATGCCACAACTTACGACAATCAGAGGGATTTGCATAATACTGAGATATTTTTAGCAACCCTACTGTACCTGTCACCTGTACAAAAATGGGTTTGTCTGTGAACGCAGGTCAATAGAAGACAAAAAGCCTCGCCCGCCTCCAGAGGCTTCAAAATCCCTCACAACATAGCTGACACCATTAGTTCTGGACCTGAGATAACAACAACCACTATCAGCTATGGGGCTCAGGATCCACTTATTGCTCATTGTAGCCACCTGCTTCATACGTAAGTACAAAGAATATTTGTATTTATTCTGGTTTATGATAGTTTGTATCTTTACAATTATTTTTATTTATTTATTTTTACAATCCACTTAAAAGTTTCAGACTATCTAATACTGGAGTATTGCTCTGATATCTTCGTAAAATATCTTGTAGGTATCCTTGCCATTCTAATTACAAGATTAATAGAAAGAAATTTAAAGACTAACACCTTTTATTTAAAATTGAGAGGTGGAAAGAATAAATTATGATTGGTGCTAAAATAAACAAGAAAGAAGTTATATTTAAGTCTTTAAAGACTCACTATTGTGGAAAAAATATTGTATTTTGGTTACCGTTTGTAATTAATACCTGCAATGGTGGTATTTAGTATATGGATTACTTTTATAGATTTAATGTACCTTTATTTTAATTTTTTTCTCTGCTTTTATATTCATACCAAGCTGTCCAGCAAAAGTGACGGGTACAGGGTAACAAACCATATACACTGCGGAGTATATTTAAAATAGTTATAGTCTATATAATATATTATATTATTATATAATAGTAATTATAATAAGATAATAATAAATAATAATAATAAAATAATAAATAATAATAATAAAAATAATAATTATATAATAGTTAATAGTAATAGTCAGCTGTTATACATATGATTTAAACTAAAAAATAAATGTAAAAAATATAAAAAATAAAAAAAATTTGTAAAAAAAACACCTGTTGCTGTAAATGCTTTACAGGTGTGAGCAGGAGATTGGCTTTACTTTGACAGCTGCTTACCTAAAGTACATTTAAAATGACTAAGACTGCTCAGTCTACAAGGTGAGAATGCTGCTGCAAGATTTCACTGCACAATGAACAGTGCTGTCATCATGTTAAGAGAGTGGAAAACAGCCTTTTAAGATATCTCAGCGCAGACCTTGATATACTGCCCTGGTAGGCGCTATTGTTTTCCCTTTGAATATCTCCATCTCCTGGTTAATTTTGAAATGTTCTTGGATTCAGTTAATAACAGATGTATACTTTGCTTGCTTATCGATCATCTTACTGATCATAAATGATTTGCCTCCTTGAGGACCAAGGGACGTATTTGTCCCATGTTTTTAATTGCGTGTATCATCTGATTAAAAACTTAAAACTCTTTTATTTTTTTTGGTTTGAGTCAAAATATTAGTTCTTATCAACAAACAACAAATGGATCTAGCTTTTTGCCAATTATTTCATGAAATGGCTTGAAGTGTACGAACTTTAAAAACAAAAAAATTGATTCTTTTGGCGTTCCAAAATCTTACGGTCCTCAAAGGGTTAACATACCACTTGTTCCATGTCATTGGTTGAATGAGAAGCCTACGATTTTAGATTTAGAAGTCTACGATTTCATGTAATTGTTACATACCTATGAATAAAAATAAATAAATAAATAAAAAAAAGAGAAGAGAAGTGAAAAACAAACAGATCTACTGGCAGGATTATTTAAAAAAAAAAAAAATGTAATGGGGGGCTTGTGTTAAATGTTCCTGTTAGACAACATCATATATATAAATTGTATATTTTGTTAATTGCCCAATAGTGATTAATTTTTTTGACTAGTATTTGAACTGTTTTATAATTGCTTATCCCTAATATCCTTGTATTCCCTAATTAACTTTATTGTATTATAATGACCTAGTAATAGTAAATCACATTCAACTGTTAACAAGTGACATGCTGCTTGTTGGTATTTTATAACGGATGTAGGAAAAGCTTCACCAATGTATAAGAGATGCCATGTGTTTCTACTTTTACTACTACTTATTATTTTTCTTTTAGTAGTAGAGAAAGTGTTAACCTGATAATAAACTACATCAGGATCCACTCTTATCAATGTAGAATTTTTATATTTCTCATATATTTTCTGCCTAGTAAAATAAAGTTAGACAACACCATAATTTATTTTGTTCATTCTATAGACTATATATATTTTTTTTAATTAAATATTTATTGATTTTTCATATTATTACAAATATCCATCAAAGGAGACAAAACACATATAAATATCCATAACATTTCTACATTTCCCCTTCTAAAAACTATTTTCTTTCCCGACCCTCCCCTCCCTTTCCCAAACCCCAGCCCCCTCCCTCCCCTCTGCATGCTCTCTCCCACTCTATTCTCTTGAGGCCTGATGACTTTAGGTATCGTCCTAGTTTATAGCTTTCTATATTTCTCTTTCAATCCAGATTTTTCCCATTTTTCCCATCTCATATAAAATACCCCCATCCTGTCTTCCTGCATATGGTGAAGTTTTTCCATTCTACCAATCTGGTTTACTCTGTTGACCCAGTCTTCCTCCTTCGGCACCTCTGTTTTCTGCCAAAACTTGGGTATCAAACCTTTTTGCAGTGTTTAAGTAGTACCATACTCCTGATTCTTTGTATTTGTTTACTGATGTCTCAACATTATGTAGGAGGCAAATCGTTGGGTCTAACCCTATGTCATTTCCAGTTATTATTTCAATCAGTTTAACTATTGTCTTCCAAAAAGCTTGAATTTTCGGACATTCCCACCATATGTGAAAAACTGTGCCCATCTCTCCACACCCTCTTAAACACATTTTTGAGTTCTCCCCACTCATCTTGTGCTCAATACTCGGTGTAATGTGCCATCTTGTCAAACACTTATAAGTAATCTCCACTTCTCTCATACTAACATTCTCGTGTATCAGTCTAAATATCTTTTTCTGTTTATCCTCATCTAATACCACTTCCATATCTCTTTCCCATTTTGTTATAAAAATTAACTTTGTGTTCGTGTCTAATTCTGTGAGTATTCTATATATTATGGCAATACCGTGCTTCCCATCCCTTTATAGACTATATTTATTACCAGGAGCTTTTTCAACTATTTAAACATTTTATTGCTCATAGTTGCCTATAGATCTCATTCATGGTTGTTTGAGTATGGCACAGGAAGGGATACAGGAGGTTTTATTTATCTTGCATTACTATACTTTTTATTGCTGCTTAGGACATCCTTGTTGACTTTTGTTAGCGGTGCTTGTAGAACAGCAGATAGCTGGCGGGCAGGTTAGATCCAGGAAAGAATATCAATGAAGCTCGAAATGAGTTCATTTTCTGTAAGTAGCCGTAGTATGTTTAATCATCACCCTTGTTTGATCAGTCAAATATTTACTGCGCTTGAGTCAAAGTATCTGAGTTGCAAAACTCTTCTTGACTGAAGTAGCAGTATTTATGGAAACATGTTCACAGTATGCAAATACAGCATGTTGATGTACGCGAAGACAAAATGTTCACTTGCGGCTCGAGTAGTTTGCTTAGATTTAATGTAAATGGATGCATCTGCCTCCTTTTTGATTTTGTGTTATGTTTACTAGCTAAGCACAATGCAACATTTACTATATGGCCAAGAGTTTGTGGGCACCTGACCATCACACTGTTATGAGCTGATTGGACATCCTACTGGGAAACCATGGCAATCAGTCAGGAGTTGGGTAACCCTATGCAACTATAACAGCCCCCAGTTGGCTTTCCAAGAGATTTTAGAGGATTTTGTGCCTACTCAGCCAAAAGAGCATTTGTGATGGCAGGTGTTGATGTTAGGCAAAAAGAGTTGGGCTGCAGTAGGCAATCAAATATTCAAAGGTGTTCAATAGGGTTGAGGTCACTCTAGTTCCTCCACACCAAACTCATCAAGCCATGTTTTTATAGAACTGGCCTAGTACACAGGGGCACAGTCATTCTGGAATAGATAAAAGACCTTTACAAAAATGCTAGTACAATGTTGAAAGTCTATTATTGTCTTTGTATGCTGTAGCATTAACAGTACCCTGAACACCTGAGCTCAATCCTTTGGAGGGGTCCCAACATACGTTTGACCATATGGTGTAGGTGTGTTGGTCAGGTGTTCACAGACTTTTGGCCATGTAATGTAGGTATGATGTTTAGGTGTTCATGGACCTTGTAGTAGTGTGTTGTAAGAATGAAAGAAAACCTATTATAAGAAATATGTGAAAATGGCATTCCTATATTTTCCTTCTGAAAATGTTAGTTGGTGGTTGTCACGCTGATCCTCTTGTTTTAATACCCTGAATCACTAACCCAAAATGGCCACTATGCTGATTCTCTTGTTTTAATACCTTGACTCACTAACCCAAAATGGCCACCATGCTGATCCTCTTGTTTTAATACCCTGAATCACTAACCCAAAATGGCCACCATGCTTATCCTCTTGTTTTAATATCCTGACTCACTAACCCAAAATGGCCACCATGCTGATCCTCTTGTTTTAATACCCTGAATCACTAACCCAAAATGGCCACCATGCTGATCTTCTTGTTTTAATACCCTGAATCACTAACCCAAAATGGCCACCATGCTTATCCTCTTGTTTTAATACCCTGACTCACTAACCCAAAATGGCCACCATGCTGATCCTCTTGTTTTAGTACCCTGAATCACTAACCCAAAATGGCCACCATGCTTATCCTCTTGTTTTAATACTCTGAATCACTAACCCAAAATGGCCACCATGCTTATCCTCTTGTTTTAATACCCTGAATCACTAACCCAAAATGGCCATCATGGTGATCCTCTTGTTTTAATACCCTGAATCACTAACCCAAAATGGCCACCATGCTTATCCTCTTGTTTTAATACCCTGAATCACTAACCCAAAATGGCCATCATGCTGATCCTTTTACTTAGACGTCAGGGACTTAAACTAATAAAGCCCGTGGATCAATAGAACAGGCAAGAATGGCAGGAATAGAGATCCCCAGTGTTTCTTTTACATTAAGCTTATGTTAAAACAAATCTAAGCTTTAACCGAACCATGCAAAGTAACAGGTTTGCTTATTAAGAAGGGCCATTAGAGGGCAGATTACACCTTCCTCTCACTCCCTTTAAAATCGTGATGATGATCATTACTTCATGATGCCATTACTGAGTAATCACCAGTGGAATGGATGTTTTAGATCTTTAAATCTCCAACTGGATGGAGCCACTGTGATCGGACACTATGAATGATTAAAGTTAATATCTACAGTAAAATCATTTTTGAAATTGTACATTCATCTGTAGACTGACATGTGTGTTGCATACTGAGAACATGTTACTATATTAATTTGATAACTTTTTTTGTCTGGGCTAGAGATGTTCCTTATAGAAACCTTTAGCCCCTGTTCACACCTGTCTGTTTCATAGCTTGAAGATCAGAGCTCCAAAACCCTCAACAAGCCAAATCCTATGCCCTTTAATTGTCCCTGTTATTTATTTATTTCAGGTACTTATATAGCACTGTCAATTTTACACAGCACTTTACATATATATATTTTGTACATTCACATCAATCCCTAACCCTCAAGGGGTGTACAATCTAAGGTCCCTAACTCACATTCATACATACACATATTAGGGCCAATTCAGATAGGAGCCAATTAACCTACCAGCATGTCTTTGGAGTGTGGGGGGAAACCAGAGTACCCGGAGGAAACCCACAAGCCAAATCCTATGCCCTTTAATTGTCCCTGTTATTTATTTATAACAGGTTCTTATATAGCGCCATCAATTTACGCAGCACTTTACATATATATTGTACATTCACATCAGTCCCTAACCCTCAAGGGGTGTACAATCTAAGGTCCCTAACCCACATTCATACATACACATCCTAGGGCCAATTTAGATAGGAGCCAATTAACCTACCAGCATGTCTTTGGAGTGTGGGAGGAAACCAGAGTACCCAGAGGAAACCCACGCAGGCACAGGGAGAACATGCAAACTCCAGGTAGGTGGTGCCATGGTTGGGATTCAAACCAGCCACATTAGTACTGCCAGGTGGAAGTGCTAACCATTTAGCCACTGTGCTGCCCTCTTCACATTTAAACAGCCAGGTGCCTGTAGCTCAAAGCCTGAAACTTAAAAAAAGTTGCATTAACTTTTTTAAAGCAGAATGGAGCATTTTTGGCCCCACTGACTTCAATGTGAGTGCACGTAAAATTGTGCAAAAGTGAGTGTTATGAGTATTTTCCACCTACTCCCATAAAAAAAAGGCTATCAGGTCAAAAACGTGATTCTGCTCTAAAGAAGCTTCTGTATGGAAATTCACTCTTAATAATGTGTAAAAAAATGCCAAAACGTGATTCTGCTCCAAAGAAGCTTCTGTATGGAAATTCACTTTTAATAATGTGTAAAAAATTGCCAAAAGAGCCTCAAAATTGCCTGTATACGCTATGCTCAAATGTGAAAAAAAGGCTATGGGGTCGAAAACAGGATTCTGCTCCAAAGAAGCTTCTGTATGGAAATTCACTCTTAATAATGTGTAAAAAATTGCCAAAAGAGCCTCAAAATTGCCTGTATGCGTTACGCTCAAATGCGAATGGGGACTAGATGTTACATCTTCTGGAATTTAGATCCTAACTTGTATGCTTGTTAAACCTTCTAACTTTGCTGCTGAAATTGTTTTTCATCTCTGGTTTGGTGTCTAAATTGGTGTTGGAATTGTTGACATTTAGAGGTAAAGTATTTCAGAGTTTTACCGTAGACTCGTAAAAAAGGTTCTTTACAAAAGATGACACAATGATTTGTAAGGTCTCGCTATAGAGGAGCAGCAGGTGCAGCTAACCGCGGAGCACCTGCTGAGTGTGTAGACGGCCATTCATGCATTCCAGTCTCTTCAGGACTATTAGCTTCATTATGTTGCAAAATGATTTTGTTGTGTTCTATTAATTCTTCTTCAAAAAATATTACCTTAAAAAGAATGAGGAAATGTACATTTTAATCAGGTGTTCTGTTTTTCTGCTTATTAAAGAAGAATACAATTAAGAGATGTGTATGTAGGCAGTCATGCAATAGATTCAATGCAATAGATACATAGATAGTTATATTGAAAGAGATTTTCGAAAATATTTAAGACCATAAATTGCACTTAACATTGTTCAGCAGATAAAAAAGTTGTTGTTTTTTTAGACCGTGTATGTGGAGTTGGCTGGCAAAGCACCAGCGTTGATGTGAATGAGCCCTTAGAGTTTCTCTTTCAGAACTTTTAAATGTTTTTGAATGTGCCTTTATATATGTGTGTTATTACTTTTCGATATAGGTTTACATCATAAAAGAGTTTTACCTATGATTTAATTAGTTATGTATGTGGGATCCGAACTGGAAAAAAACACTTTATAAGACATTTTTGATTATATATCTTTTTCAGTATGCACTACATTGCAGCTATCTGAAGATAGATAGATAGATAGATAGATAGATAGATAGATAGATAGATAGATAGATAGAGAGAATACATATAGATAGATAGATAGATAGATAGATAGATAGATAGATAGAATACATATAGATAGATAGATAGATAGATAGATAGATAGATAGATAGATACAGATAGATAGATAGATAGATAGATAGATAGATAGATAGATAGATAGATAGATAGATAGATAGAATACAGATAGATAGATAGATAGATAGAATACAGATAGATAGATAGAATATAGATAGATAGATAGATAGATAGAATACATATAGATAGATACAGATAGATAGATAGATAGATAGAGAGATAGATAGAATACAGATAGATAGATAGATAGATAGATAGATAGATAGATAGAATACAGATAGATAGATAGAATACATATAGATAGATAGATAGATAGATAGATAGATAGATAGAATACATATAGATAGATAGATAGATAGATAGATAGATAGATAGAATGCAGATAGATAGATAGATCGATAGAATACATATAGATAGATAGATAGATAGATAGAATACATATAGATAGATAGATAGATAGATAGATAGATAGATAGAATACATATAGATAGATAGATAGATAGATAGATAGAATATAGATAGATAGATAGATAGATAGATAGATAGATAGATAGATAGAATACATACATATAGATAGATAGATAGATAGATAGATAGATAAAGATGTATTAGGGATTAATTTAGAATTAATTTGTCCCCTGCTATAGGCTCCAGGCAGCTATTTTGGGAAGGACAGCCTATCCTATTGGATATCAAAATCCTAAGAGAATTGGATAGCCATCTTGATAGAGAATACCATAAATAGATTCTGTGCCATTCTGTTTACCAGCAGTGTTGGAGTAAGATAAGGATAGAGCCTCCCCTTTTAAGCAGGTTGAAATTAGCTAGATAGGTTCTTTGGCTTTTGGCGAGATCTTTGGGTCTGACCCACTGTGGATATAAAAGAGGACAGTGGTCTGAGTCCAGAGTCTTTGGCCTTTGGTCTTTGGCTTGCCTTTTTTCCAGTTCCCCGGGGAGAGCTGAGAGCCTAGAGCTGAGCTACACCTAGGAGGAGTACAAGGATGTCACATTCTACTACCAAGATGTAAAGTTGTCAGAACTTGGGGTTCACCCCAAGACACCAGCTGCTGGAGAATGCCTCTGATGAACTCTGAAGTCCTTAAAAAGGGGTGCATTGCAAGTAACCAACACTATCACACACTTAGTCTAGAGCTTGGGCCACTGTCATAAGGGGTGTGAAGAGTTAACTTTTTAGGAGTCAACTTAATGCAACTTATACATGTGGTTGCCATGAGCAATGGAAGGTACAGTCAGCAAGCAGCCTGTAGGAAACGTGTACCCGTTATTGGTGGAATTGCCTCTAGCCACGAGGTCAATGTTGTCAGTACAACACCTTCCGTCTCCCTTAGAAACCGGAGTGGAACTGCATTGCAGAGGTCCCCATCCTGTAAAGAGGTACAATAGTTTAAGAGTTAAAGTCATTGCATGTTTGGAGCCTGCGCTATGTGCATGGTGGGGTTCCTCCATGGTGGTGGTGGGGGGGGGGGGGGGGCAGGAGAGCACAGTACAGGGCAGGCAGGAGGGCACGGTACTAGGCATCCAGGGTGGAGGCAGGATGGCACAATATAGGGGGCAGGAGGGCACAGTATGGGGAGAAGGAGGGCACAGTATAGGAGGCAGGAGGGCACAGTGCAGGGGGAAGGAGGGAACAGTACAGGGGGGGCATGAGGGAACAGTGTGGGGGGCAGAAGGGCACAGTAGTAGGTATCCATGAGGGCACATGATGGGGGGCAGGAAGGCACAGTATAGGGGGAAGGAGGGCACAGTATGGGGGGCAGGAGGGCACAGTACTAGACAGGCAGGAGGGCACAGTATAAGGGTCAGGAGGAAGCAGTATAGGGGGCAGGAGGGCACAGTATGGGATTCAGGAGGGCACAGTAATAGGCAGGCAGAAGGGCACAGAATGGGAGGGCACAGTACTAGTACAGCTCTACATTGTACACATCGTAGCTGTGTGGAATGGAATCAGATAGAAACTCTTAGTGCTGTGCTCAAGCTCTGTACTGTGGAGAGATGGGAGACTGCCAGCACAGCAGCAGGACTGGTGGAGGGCTTTTGGAGGGTTCAACTGAACTCTGGTGGGGTCCAGCTCACCCCCCAACAGCTCCCAAGATCTGGCCATGATCTTACCCTGGCTGCTGCTTGTGTGGGTGGGATGTGTGCTGCTCTGATCCCCGCTGTCCTCCTCTTCTATTCATCCCATGAGATTGGAGCAGTACACATCCCGCTCACACAAGCAGCAAATGCTCCGCTTTGGGGGGGGGGGTTCTTTCTTAACCCCTGTGAAGTGCCAGAGCAATGCTAAAGAATGCGAGGGGAAGGGAGAAACTTCAGGGGCTCCCCATGCACCTGGGGCCCCTAGGCAGTCCCCAGGTTGTCCTGTGCGCTAAGGTGGCCTGGAACAAAATTACTAATCGGGGTCATTTATGAACTTACCAATGTAAGTAGTATTATGGTCAGTGATCCTTATCTATGATTTATTGTCAATCCGCAAAGCCTTATGAACTGGATGAGGACATAGAGAGAGATGTCCCAGATAGATATTCCGTGACAATGTGCACTTCTCCGGTATTTTCCCAGTATTCTCTGTTTATGTCCTTTTCATGACATTTCGATATAAGTTATCTCTTATTCATCAAACAAAAACAAACACATAGGACAGAGAATTGCACAAGTTTAGATGGAGATTACAATAAAATGCGAGTTTATTACGACGGTAGCTAGAAAACAGACTTTTATCTTCTGTTTCTAATGCAGATCAGGGGCAAAAATAGAAAATAATATTTTTACTGCGCAGTTGATCTGGAATTCCTTTGTGTGCTACCTAGAGGGAAGATACAGGGAAGAGCAGTTACTAAAGCCACCAAGTCAAATATTCCAGCTGGTCATGAACCTACCTTGGCACTGGCCAGATCTGGCCTAGCAATGCCCACTTTTTGCTTCTGTTACTGGATTGAAATGTAAACATGAACGGAGTGTCACTAATTGACACTTGGCAGTAGGAGTGGCAAGGTCATTCTGTGCCTATGCCACCGCTGCTACCTAGTGTTGGGCAACAGCGTTGAAAGGCGCAGAATGATCTTGGCCTTCAGCCATTCATCATGATAATCCTGCGCTGGCACCACTACCTAGTAAATGACTCATTCAGGGCCAAGGGAGAACTGTAAACATGGACATAGTCACTAGGCAGTGATGGCAGCACATATGGGATTTTTAGAAGTACCTGAAGGGGGGTGGGGGTAGGGGGTGTAGAGGGGTGGTTGGGGCATTGCTAATTTTTGGATCAGCCACTTCCAAAGTTTCCAGGTATGATCTTTAACCATGTGTCTGTGAAATTGCATATACTAAACAATGTTGTCCACCACCTAGGTTCCTGCTCCCCATTTAATCAATCCCTTACCCCAATGTGGCCCTTCGTTGGTTCCATTTTAAGCTCTTTCTTTTTTAATACTCACCTTTTTCAGTTTCTTCAGGTTGGTCACGTGACACCACAGGGTCCTCTTCATCTTTGCTGCTTCCCTGGGATGAGTAGTCCTTACTGATGCAGAAAGCCAGACTAACGTGATGAAGTCAGCACCACTCTCTGCACTGGTACATTGTAAATGAAGGGCACCGCAGTGTTGCCCTGCAGGGGTGGGGTCAGGCTGAATTGACAGTAAAAACCTCAATCTTTCATGTTAGAAGCCTATTAACCTGGAAGAGCGAGAACATCATATGGCTAAGAGGGCCTGCAGGGTACACCACAAGATGCATCATATGCAGGGGCGGACTGACAACTTATGGGGCCCCCGGGCAATAGGGGATCATGGGGCCCCTGTGTCCTTGCTCACACTCAAACCACACCCAAAAAAAGCCTATGAATGGTACCAAGGGCATCTCATGGGGCCCCCTACTGACCCCAGACCCTCGGGCAGTGCCCGAGTTCCCAAATGGTCAGTCCGCCCCTGATCATATGTATGTGAAACTAGCTTCAGAGAAGCACACAGAGGAGGATAATCTGACTACCAAAAGCAATAGGTGGCACTGTGTGCTGTCAGATCTCAAAGTGATACTAAACATTCGTTTGTTATTCTTTAATTGTTGCATGTTAAGCAGGGTGGTAAGCCCCCAACTACTTAACGTGTATAGCATGCGTGCAAAGTATTTATCCCATCCCTGTTCATAGCCACCATCTCCGGGTCCCTCAGCGCAGTTTCAGTGAATTTCCTTATGGTTGAGCGTACATTCACCAAGGTTAAAGGTAACAGTTCAGCTGCACGCAGTTAAGTGGCTTGGAGGAGGTGGCGGTGGTGGTGGTGATGGGGTGTTACTTAGGGCATTAAAATGTGTGTGCTTACAGGCTCCAATAATGAAATTCAACACTGGATGCTTAACCTCCTTGGCGGTATTCCCGAGTGTAGCTCGGGGTAACATTTCAGTACCAAAAGCGGTAACCCCGAGCTACACTCGGGCTTACCCTGCGGCACTGCTCCGGCAAGTGTTCTTCACTTACCTTACCCTGCGCTCCCACGATGTGTCCCCTGCAGCGTCCCCGGCCATCTCCTTCGGCTGATGCCGGCATCCGGCTTCTGTGTCCTGTCCCTGTGACGTCGGGACGTACGGGCGCCGCCGCCGCCGCCGGCGGCGGGAAATTTAAAAATTTTAAAAAATGTCATTTTTTTTTTTTTACATTTTACATAGTAAAACATTGCTGTCTCAACCAATTTCACATACATATTGTCCCTAGTGCTTTGTCCTGCGCCCTGCCTGCATTTTGTCTGTTCTTTCTGCCTGGAAACTGAGAAATGTCCACGGCGTCCAAAAAGTGTCCCTTTAGGTCAAAAGCGGTTTAGATCAGCTAGAGAACAGCGATAGTAAATCAGAACCACTTGCAGAATTGAGTGATAATGATTCGTGGGGGAAATTTGTCATCAGACACTGAAAACGATTTTGCGACTGAGCTCAGCAATGTGCGAACTTGGCGCTCTATTTCACATTTCAGTGTTTTTGGTTTGATTATATTATTGAATTAAATTTTTTATTATTTTTATATTATTTTTATGATTATTTATTAAATTATAATTTATGATTTTGTGTTTCAAATTTTATCATACCCGGGATGCTTACTAGACTCTTGTTCGGACAGATTTCAGTGAGTTTTTCCTAAAAATTACAGCCTACAATAAAAAAAATACATATTTCCATGCAAAAAAATGGTACCGCTTTCAGCACCAAAAATCTGAAATAATCATACCGCCAGGGAGGTTAAAGTAGAATAATCTAAACCTAATCAACACTGAAGTACTATAACACTCTGAATCATATGTTTTGTACCTGTAGGGTAACCTTGAAGCAGAACTTCAGTCTGTCTCCTGGGTGGCTCCACCCCCCTTGGGCACCATCTTTATTGCACATGCACAGATGCATCCATGGGCTCTGCACAGCCTTCATGTCCAGGCAGAGCCACAACTGCAAATGTCCAGGGGGATTTCCATGCAAGTGCAGACAGGGGAGGTATTGGACTTCCATGGTAGCAGTCTTTGTGCGTGTGTGGGAAACCCTGCTCATGCCCAGATGGCCAGGGAAACCAGCTCATGCTCAGATGTGTCACAGGGCTCTCTCAAGAGTAGAGCCCTGTGGCACATCTGCTAGGCAAAAAAAGCAGCTTTGCAGCACAAAAAAGTACTTTATTCTTCCCTGGGCCCCCATCCCTCCAGGCCCCATAGAAGATACATTCTGTGCAATTGCTATAGTCACCTCTTTTGTGTACAGTCATTGTTCCACAAAGAAATGTTTGACCAGATATTGTGGGGATAGTTCTCTGCTATTTATACTTTATTCTTTTTTTCACCGCAGTTCAAAGCCTGTCTGTGTAGATTCCTGAATAATAAATGCTTTGTCACTGTTAGAGGATAAATGTATTCTACAGAGTGTCTTGTGCAAGAAACTGTCATTCAGAACTACCCGAGAATAAGAAGGAGGAATTAAATAACTGCTTCTTTGTCATCATGTACTCTTAACAAATGTCACATATAGATGCTGTATCTTGATGGAATGGTAATCTGAATCGGTCTTTTCTAAAATAGTATATTAAGATATTTTGAATAAGTATGGATAGCGAAGTTTACACTGCCCAGGGGCTGCTTAGTGGTCATTCTTCCAGTATACCTTGAAACACAGCTGTCTCTGGTACTAAAGTATATTTCTACTTTTGCAGCCAAATTAGGATAACACCTACATTAGACTTGTTACATGTTCCAATAACATAGGATAACTTAAATAAAAAAAATAGTTACTGGTTACCTTTTTTAGGTGCTTTTTACTTTGTTAAAAATTGTTATATGCTCTCCCTGCTTTGTAATGTTTAGGAGGGGAGGGGGACTAATGTTTAATATAATTAACCCTGTCTTAATTAAGTCTGAACCAGGGGCGGACTGAAACTCATGGGGCCCCCGGGCAATAGGGGATCATAGGGCCCCTGTGTCCTTGCCCACACTCAAAAAAGCCTATAAAAAAGGTACCAGGGGTATTTCATGGGGCCCCCTACTGACCCCGGGCCCTCGGGCAGTGCCCGAGTGCTCAAATGGTCAGTCCGCCCCTGGTCTGAACACTGTCTTTCCTAACAAAGGCTTACAAATTTATAAACGGCCCTCCTGCATTCATTATACAGTAGGTTAATGGGGCATAGCTCACTCTGTGTGGGCAAAAAGGTGTCCAGAAATTATTAGAATCACCCGTGAAAACCTCTTTAGAAATATCTAAAAGATAAGACGAAAAAAAAAATAATTTTATATATATATATATATATGTGTGTGTGTGTGTATATATATACCCACATGGAAGAAAAATATATTTGAAATATATTTTAAAAATATTCTTCCCAAATATATTGACAAATATTTGAAATGCTACAATTTTTCCATATAAAAATACATTTTTCAAATATACTCTATGTCTTTAAAAATACAAATCCACATTTTTGGAATGCATTTACAAATATATGTAAAAAATATATGTTAAAATGACTTTTTTATATGTTAAAAAAATCTGATATATCTGAATATATAAAAACACATTTCAACATGCAGTATATATATATATATATATATATATATATATATTTATTTATTGAAATATATTTTTAAATATATTGAATGTGGCCAAAATTGTAGCATTTCAAATATATGTCAATATATTTGGGAAGAATATTTAAAAAATATAGTTCAAATTTCAAATATATTTTTCTTCTATATATATATATATATATATATATATATATATATATATATATATATATATATATATTTTTTTTTTTTGTGCTATGTGAATGGGAACACGTAACAAACATAAAGTGGGCTATATATACAGTAGCCATAGAACATAATCACATTTTGTTGCATTGCAGCCTGAAATGAAGACAGACACGGTTTTTGTTTTATCCAGCTTATAACATCCAAGTGAAAGATATAACACCAAAATATCAGAAATCTTTTTTTAAAAATTCAAAAACAGAAACACTGAGTTGGAAAAAGCATCACCCCTTGTATCAGTATTTTGTTGAACAACCTTTTGCTTTAATTCCAGCCTTTAGTCTGTTGGGATATGTCTCTACTAACTTTGCACATCTAGACTTTCCAATATTAGCCCGCTCTTCTTTGCAGGACTGCTCAAGTTCAGTTAAATTTGATGGTGACTGCAGTCTTGAAGTCATTCCACAGCTTTTCAATGGGGATTAGGTCTGGGCTTTGACTAGGCCATGCAAGGACATTCACAGTTTTATCCTCCAAACACTGTGGTCTCATTTTTGCTGTGTGCTTTGAGTCATTGTCATGTTGGAAGGTAAACTTTTTTGCCATTGACAGATTTTTGGCTGAGGGCAGCAGATTTTCCTCGAAAATTTGACAGTATTTTGCCCCATCCATTTTTCCGTCTATCCTGAGAAGTGCTCCAGTCCCTGCTGCAGAGAACCCCCCATAACAGGATATTCCCACCTCCATACTTTTACTGCAGGAATAGTCTTATTTTGATTTCCGCCAGACATATTTTTTAGTGTTGAGGCCAACAATTAAAAATTTTGGTTTCATCTGACCAGAATATCTTTTACCATGTGGCCTCAGAATCTTCAAAGTGTGTTTTGGCAAAGCTCAGTCATGACTGCATGTGGCCTTTCTTGAGGAGTGGCTTTTTTTCTTGCAACCCTCCAATACACGCCACATTTGTGGAGTACTTGTGAAATTGCTGTCATGTGCACACAATGACCACTGTCATAAATTTCTGCAACTGTTGTAGAATTGCTGTAGGCCTCTTGGTAGCCTCTCTGACCAGTTTCCTTCTGACTCTTTCATCCAGTTTGGAGTGATGTCTTGATCCAGGGGGGGCCTGTGTTGTATCAAATACCTTCCACTTCTTAGTAACAGACTTCACTGTGTTTGTAGGCACTGATACAGGTACCTGTCCACAACTTTATCCCGAAGATCTTTTGACAGTGCCTTACCGCTCATAGTTAATTGTTTGCTTCAGTTCAGAACTACCAAGGACTGAAATTCTCCAGGAAAGCTCTTTTCATGCTGAGCTAATCAAAATGACAACAGCTGATCACAGTTGAAAGTAAAATGGCTTTGTGTGCCATTGAGAAGGTGATTAGCTACACCTGACTGAGTTTACAAGTTATTTTTAGGATGGGGTGATTTTTTTTTTCCAACTTAGTGATTTTGCGTTTTTATATTTTTTTCTGAAATGTTGATGCTATATCTTTTACTTGGATGTTTGCACTGAGTAAATACAGATGTATTAAACAAAAACTGTGCCTGTCTTCATTTTAGGCTACAAAGCAACAAAATGTGATTATCTTAAAGGGGGTGATTCTTTTCTATACCCACTGTATATTTGGCATGTAAGGATTTTATTAATGCAGAGTTGTACATGAATGTCTTCTGGATCTAAAAATGCATATTCAATTATAAACTTTGATGATTTGCATTATAGATATTTCGCTATCAACTACAGAGGACCCAACCAGCTCCATTGACACAACTACCTACAGTTACAGCACTATAAGTCAAAGTCTGAGTACAGAAGGTAGTATAATTACTACAGAACAGACAAGCAATTCATTAAGCAGCAGTTTAGCATCATCATTATCCAATACAGATGCCAATACTTCACCAAGCACAGAAACTAATTCTACACTGGGATCAACTACAGATACTGTAACTAATACCCAAAGCACGTCCTCAGAACAGTCCACCACTGTTGGTGGATCTACGGAAAGTACATCATCCAGTACTGAGAGCACTACCAGCCAACTTGGTACAACACAAACTATTAGTGCACAAACTACGAATTTACAGTCTAGCACAGATATTGTTAGTTCGTCACAATCTTTGACCCTTTCCTCCACGACAATCCAAGAAACATTAACAACAAGTGCTGATACTTCAACGTCTTCAAACGTTGATACCTCAGCTATCACTGGAAGTTTGTCAACAGCCTTCTCTACAGAGTCATCCACATTATCTTCATCAACAGAGGGTATCTCCACGTCTCAGACTCAAAGCTCTTCAGTAACCTCAGCTCCTATAGAATCCACATCATTTTCATCATCTGTAAGCGTTACCGACACATCCATCACAACAGCAGAAAGTACCACTCCACTGGTGACAACGTCATCTTCTGTTTCTACAGATACATCTACTGTAACAATGGAAAGCACGACTCAAGGTGTGACAACATTGTCTTCAGTTTCCACTGGAACAGTTCCAGAATCCCTAACAACAAGTGTAGATACTTTAACAACTTCTAATGCTGATACTTCAACTATCACTAGTAGTTTGTCAACAGCCTTCTCTACAGAGCAATCTACATTATCTTCATCAACAGAGGGTATCTCCACTTCTGACACTCAAAGTTCTTCAGTAACCTCAGCTTCTGTAGAATCCACATCATTTTCATCATCTGTAAGCATTACTGACACATCCATCACAACAGCAGAAAGTACCACTGCACTGGCGACAACATCATCTTCTGTTTCTACAGATACATCTACTGTAACAGTGGAGAGCACGACTCCAGGTGTGACAACATTGTCTTCCATTTCCACTGGAACAGTTCCAGAATCCCTAACAACAAGTGTAGATACTTTAACAACTTCAAATGCTGATACTTCAACTATCACTAGTAGTTTGTCAACTGCTTTCTCTACAGAGCAATCTACATTATCTTCATCAACAGAGGGTATCTCCACTTCTCAGACTCAAAGCTCTTCAGTAACTTCACCCCCTGTAGAATCCACATCATTTTCATCATCTGTAAGCGTTACCGAAACATCCATCACAACAGCAGAAAGTACCACTCCACTGGTGACAACATCATCTTCTGTTTCTACAGATACATCTACTGTAACAGTGGAGAGCACGACTCCAGGTGTGACAACATTGTCTTCAGTTTCCACTGCAACAGTTCAAGAATCCCTAACAACAAGTGCTGATACTTTAACAACTTCAAATGCTGATACTTCAACTATCACTAGTAGTTTGTCAACAGCCTTCTCTACAGAGTCATCTACATTATCTTCATCAACAGAGGGTATCTCCACTTCTCAGACTCAAAGCTCTTCAGTAACCTCAGCTCCTATAGAATCCACATCATTTTCCTCATCTGTAAGCATTACGGACACATCCATCACAACAGCAGAAAGTACCACTCCACTGGTGACAACATCATCTTCTGTTTCTACAGATACATCCACTGTAACAATGGAAAGCACGACTCAAGGTGTGACAACATTGTCTTCCATTTCCACTGGAACAGTTCCAGAATCCCTAACAACAAGTGCTGATACTTTAACAACTTCAAATGCTGATACTTCAACTATCACTAGTAGTTTGTCAACAGCCTTCTCTACAGAGTCATCTACATTATCTTCATCAACAGAGGGTATGTCCACTTCTCAGACTCAAAGCTCTTCCGTAACCTCGCCTCCTGTAGAATCCACATCTTTTTCATCATCTGTAAGCGTTACTGACACATCCATCACAACAGCAGAAAGTACCACTCCACTGGTGACAACATCCTCTTCTGTTTCTACAGATACATCTACTGTAACAATGGAGAGCACGACTCTAGGTGTGACAACATTGTCTTCAGTTTCAACTGGAACCATTCCAGAATCCCTAACAACAAGTGTAGATACTTTAACAACTTCAAATGCTGATACTTCAGCTATCACTGGAAGTTTGTCAACAGCCTTCTCCACAGAGTCATCTACATTATCTTCATCAACAGAGGGTATCTCCACTTCTCAGGCTCAAAGCTCTTCAGTAACCTCAGCTCCTGTAGAATCCACATCATTTTCATCATCTGTAAGCGTTACTGACACATCCATCACAACAGCAGAAAGTACCACTCCACTGGTGACAACATCATCTTCTGTTTCTACAGATACATCTACTGTAACAGTGGAGAGCACAACTCCAGGTGTGACAACATTGTCTTCAGTTTCCACTGCAACAGTTCCAGAATCCCTAACAACAAGTGCTGATACTTTAACAACTTCAAATGCTGATACTTCAATTATCACTAGTAGTTTGTCAACAGCCTTCTCTACAGAGTCATCTACATTATCTTCATCAACAGAGGGTATCTCCACTTCTCAGACTCAAAGCTCTTCAGTAACCTCAGCTCCTATAGAATCCACATCATTTTCATCATCTGTAAGCGTTACGGACACATCCATCACAACAGCAGAAAGTACCACTCCACTGGTGACAACATCATCTTCTATTTCTACAGATACATCTTCTGTAACAGTGGAGAGCACGACTCTAGGTGTGACAACATTGTCTTCAGTTTCCACTGGAACAGTTCCAGAGTCCCTAACAACAAGTGTAGATACTTTAACAACTTCAAATGCTGATACTTCAACTATCACTAGAAGTTTGTCAACAGCCTTCCTTACAGAGTCATCTACATTATCTTCATCAACAGAGGGTATCTCCACTTCTCAGACTCAAAGCTCTTCAGTAACCTCAGCTCCTGTAGAATCCACATCATTTTCATCATCTGTAAGCGTTACTGACACATCCATCACAACAGCAGAAAGTACCACTCCACTGGTGACAACATCATCTTCTATTTCTACAGATACATCTTCTGTAACAGTGGAGAGCACGACTCTAGGTGTGACAACATTGTCTTCAGTTTCAACTGGAACCATTCCAGAATCCCTAACAACAAGTGTAGATACTTTAACAACTTCAAATGCTGATACTTCAGCTATCACTGGAAGTTTGTCAACAGCCTTCTCCACAGAGTCATCTACATTATCTTCATCAACAGAGGGTATCTCCACTTCTCAGGCTCAAAGCTCTTCAGTAACCTCAGCTCCTGTAGAATCCACATCATTTTCATCATCTGTAAGCGTTACTGACACATCCATCACAACAGCAGAAAGTACCACTCCACTGGTGACAACATCATCTTCTGTTTCTACAGATACATCTACTGTAACAGTGGAGAGCACAACTCCAGGTGTGACAACATTGTCTTCAGTTTCCACTGCAACAGTTCCAGAATCCCTAACAACAAGTGCTGATACTTTAACAACTTCAAATGCTGATACTTCAACTATCACTAGTAGTTTGTCAACAGCCTTCTCTACAGAGTCATCTACATTATCTTCATCAACAGAGGGTATCTCCACTTCTCAGACTCAAAGCTCTTCAGTAACCTCAGCTCCTATAGAATCCACATCATTTTCATCATCTGTAAGCATTACGGACACATCCATCACAACAGCAGAAAGTACCACTCCACTGGTGACAACATCATCTTCTATTTCTACAGATACATCTTCTGTAACAGTGGAGAGCACGACTCTAGGTGTGACAACATTGTCTTCAGTTTCCACTGGAACAGTTCCAGAGTCCCTAACAACAAGTGTAGATACTTTAACAACTTCAAATGCTGATACTTCAACTATCACTAGTAGTTTGTCAACAGCCTTCCTTACAGAGTCATCTACATTATCTTCATCAACAGAGGGTATCTCCACTTCTCAGACTCAAAGCTCTTCAGTAACCTCAGCTCCTGTAGAATCCACATCATTTTCATCATCTGTAAGCGTTACTGACACATCCATCACAACAGCAGAAAGTACCACTCCACTGGTGACAACATCCTCTTCTGTTTCTACAGATACATCTACTGTAACAATGGAGAGCACGACTCTAGGTGTGACAACATTGTCTTCAGTTTCAACTGGAACCATTCCAGAATCCCTAACAACAAGTGTAGATACTTTAACAACTTCAAATGCTGATACTTCAGCTATCACTGGAAGTTTGTCAACAGCCTTCTCCACAGAGTCATCTACATTATCTTCATCAACAGAGGGTATCTCCACTTCTCAGGCTCAAAGCTCTTCAGTAACCTCAGCTCCTGTAGAATCCACATCATTTTCATCATCTGTAAGCGTTACTGACACATCCATCACAACAGCAGAAAGTACCACTCCACTGGTGACAACATCATCTTCTGTTTCTACAGATACATCTACTGTAACAGTGGAGAGCACAACTCCAGGCGTGACAACATTGTCTTCAGTTTCCACTGCAACAGTTCCAGAATCCCTAACAACAAGTGCTGACACTTTAACAACTTCAAATGCTGATACTTCAACTATCACTAGTAGTTTGTCAACAGCCTTCTCTACAGAGTCATCTACATTATCTTCATCAACAGAGGGTATCTCCACTTCTCAGACTCAAAGCTCTTCAGTAACCTCAGCTCCTATAGAATCCACATCATTTTCATCATCTGTAAGCGTTATGGACACATCCATCACAACAGCAGAAAGTACCACTCCACTGGTGACAACATCATCTTCTATTTCTACAGATACATCTTCTGTAACAGTGGAGAGCACGACTCTAGGTGTGACAACATTGTCTTCAGTTTCCACTGGAACAGTTCCAGAGTCCCTAACAACAAGTGTAGATACTTTAACAACTTCAAATGCTGATACTTCAACTATCACTAGTAGTTTGTCAACAGCCTTCCTTACAGAGTCATCTACATTATCTTCATCAACAGAGGGTATCTCCACTTCTCAGACTCAAAGCTCTTCAGTAACCTCAGCTCCTGTAGAATCCACATCATTTTCATCATCTGTAAGCGTTACGGACACATCCATCACAACAGCAGAAAGTACCACTCCACTGGTGACAACATCATCTTCTATTTCTACAGATACATCTTCTGTAACAGTGGAGAGCACGACTCCAGGCGTGACAACATTGTCTTCAGTTTCCACTGCAACAGTTCCAGAATCCCTAACAACAAGTGCTGACACTTTAACAACTTCAAATGCTGATACTTCAACTATCACTAGTAGTTTGTCAACAGCCTTCCTTACAGAGTCATCTACATTATCTTCATCAACAGAGGGTATCTCCACTTCTCAGACTCAAAGCTCTTCAGTAACCTCAGCTCCTGTAGAATCCACATCATTTTCATCATCTGTAAGCGTTACCGACACATCCATCACAACAGCAGAAAGTACCACTCCACTGGTGACAACATCATCTTCTGTTTCTACAGATACATCTACTGTAACAGTGGAGAGCACGACTCCAGGTGTGACAACATTGTCTTCAGTTTCCACTGGAACAGTTCCAGAATCCCTAACAACAAGTGCTGATACTTTAACAACTTCAAATGCTGATACTTCAACTATCACTAGTAGTTTGTCAACAGCCTTCTCTACAGAGTCATCTACATTATCTTCATCAACAGAGGGTATCTCCACTTCTCAGACTCAAAGCTCTTCAGTAACCTCAGCTCCTGTAGAATCCACATCATTTTCATCATCTGTAAGCATTACAGACACATCCATCACAACAGCAGAAAGTACCACTCCACTGGTGACAACATCATCTTCTGTTTCTACAGATACATCTACTGTAACAGTGGAGAGCACGACTCCAGGCGTGACAACATTGTCTTCAGTTTCCACTGCAACAGTTCCAGAATCCCTAACAACAAGTGTAGATACTTTAACAACTTCAAATGCTGATACTTCAACTATCACTAGCAGTTTGTCAACAGCCTTCTCTACAGAGTCATCTACATTATCTTCATCAACAGAGGGTATCTCCACTTCTCAGACTCAAAGCTCTTCAGTAACCTCAGCTCCTGTAGAATCCACATCATTTTCATCATCTGTAAGCGTTACTGACACATCCATCACAACAGCAGAAAGTACCACTCCACTGGTGACAACATCATCTTCTATTTCTACAGATACATCTTCTGTAACAGTGGAGAGCTCGACTCCAGGTGTGACAACATTGTCTTCAGTTTCCACTGCAACAGTTCCAGAATCCCTAACAACAAGTGCTGACACTTTAACAACTTCAAATGCTGATACTTCAACTATCACTAGTAGTTTGTCAACTGCCTTCTCTACGGAGTCATCTACATTATCTTCATCAACAGAGGGTATCTCCACTTCTGACACTCAAAGCTCTTCAGTAACCTCGCCTCCTGTAGAATCCACATCATTTTCATCATCTGTAAGCGTTACTGACACATCCATCACAACAGCAGAAAGTACCACTCCACTGGTGACAACTTCATCTTCAATTTCTACAGATACATCTTCTGTAACAGTGGAGAGCACGACTCTAGGTGTGACAACATTGTCTTCAGTTTCCACTGGAACAGTTCCAGAATCCCTAACAACAAGTGCTGACACTTTAACAACTTCAAATGCTGATACTTCAACTATCACTAGTAGTTTGTCAACAGCCTTCTCTACAGAGTCATCTACAATATCTTTATCAACAGAGGGTATCTCCACTTCTCAGAATCAAAGCTCTTCAGTAACCGCAGCTCCTATAGAATCCACATCATTTTCATCATCTGTAAGCGTTACCGACACATCCATCACAACAGCAGAAAGTACCACTCCACTGGTGACAACATCATCTTCTGTTTCTACAGATACATCTACTGTAACAATGGAGAGCACAACTCTAGGTGTGACAACATTGTCTTCAGTTTCCACTGCAACAGTTCCAGAATCCCTAACAACAAGTGCTGATACTTTAACAACTTCAAATGCTGATACTTCAACTATCACTAGTAGTTTGTCAACAGCCTTCTCTACAGAGTCATCTACATTATCTTCATCAACAGATGGTATCTCCACGTCTCAGACTCAAAGCTCTTCAGTAACCTCAGCTCCTGTAGAATCCACATCATTTTCATCATCTGTAAGCGTTACCGACACATCCATCACAACAGCAGAAAGTACCACTCCACTGGTGACAACTTCATCTTCTATTTCTACAGATATATCTACTGTAACAATGGAGAGCACAACTCTAGGTATGACAACATTGTCTTCAGTTTCCACTGGAACAGTTCCAGAGTCCCTAACAACAAGTGTAGATACTTTAACAACTTCAAATGCTGATACTTCAACTATCACTGGAAGTTTGTCAACAGCCTTCTCTATAGAGTCGTCTACATTATCTTCATCAACAGAGGGTATCTCCACTTCTCAGGCTCAAAGCTCTTCAGTAACCTCAGCTCCTGTAGAATCCACATCATTTTCATCATCTGTAAGCGTTACCGACACATCCATCACAACAGCAGAAAGTACCACTCCACTGGTGACAACATCATCTTCTGTTTCTACTGATACATCTACTGTAACAATGGAGAGCACAACTCTAGGTGTGACAACATTGTCTTCAGTTTCCACTGGAACAGTTCCAGAATCCCTAACAACAAGTGTAGATACTTTAACAACTTCAAATGCTGATACTTTAGCTATCACTGGAAGTTTGTCAACATCCTTCTCTACAGAGTCATCTACATTATCTTCATCAACAGAGGGTATCTCCACTTCTCAGACTCAAAGCTCTTCAGTAACCTCAGCTCCTATAGAATCCACATCATTTTCATCATCTGTAAGCGTTACCGACACATCCATCACAACAGCAGAAAGTACCACTCCACTGGTGACAACATCATCTTCTATTTCTACAGATACATCTTCTGTAACAGTGGAGAGCACGACTCCAGGTGTGACAACATTGTCTTCAGTTTCCACTGCAACAGTTCCAGAATCCCTAACAACAAGTGCTGATACTTTAACAACTTCAAATGCTAATACTTCAACTATCACTGGAAGTTTGTCAACAGCCTTCTCTACAGAGTCATCTACATTATCTTCATCAACAGAGGGTATCTCCACTTCTCAGACTCAAAGCTCTTCAGTAACCTTAGCTCCTGTAGAATCCACATCATTTTCATCATCTGTAAGCAATACTGACACATCCATCACAACAGCAGAAAGTACCACTCCACTGGTGACAACATCATCTGTTTCTACAGTTACATCTACTGTAACAATGGAGAGCTCGACTCCAGGTGTGACAACATTGTCTTCAGTTTCCACTGGAACAGTTCCAGAATCCCTAACAACAAGTGTAGATACTTTAACAACTTCAAATGCTGATACTTCAGCAATCACTGGAAGTGTGTCAACAGCCTTCTCTACAGAGTCATCTACATTATCTTCATCAACAGAGGGTATCTCCACTTCTCAGGCTCAAAGCTCTTCAGTAACCTCACCTCCTGTAGAATCCACATCATTTTCATCTTCTGTAAGCGTTACCGACACATCCATCATAACAGCTGAAAGTACCACTCCACTGGTGACAACTTTATCTTCTGTTTCTACAGGATCTCTCCCAGAATCATTGACCACAAATGCTGCTTTAACATTATCATTTGCTGATACTTCAATAATAACAGCTACTTTGTCAACACCACAGTCAACCTTTTCAGAAACTCTGTCAACAGGAACAACAGACACAACTACAAGTGCTTTCCTAAGCTCTTCAGTTACCTCAACTATACCTGAATCTACATCATTGTTGTCATCTGTAAATCCTACAGATACTTCCACAACTCCAGGTGTGACAACATTGTCTTCAGTTTCCGGTGTAACAGTTCCAGAGTCCCTAACAACAAGTGTAGATACTTTAACAACTTCAAATGCTGATAGTTCAACTATCACTATTAGTTTGTCAACAGCCTCTACAGAATCATCTACCTTATCTTCATCAACAGAGGGTATCTCCAGTTCTCAAGCTCAAAGCTCTTCAGTAACCTCAGTTGCTGTAGATTCCACATCATTTTCATCAACTGTAAGTCTTTCTGATATGTCTGTCACAAACGTAGAAAGTACCACTCCACTGGTGACAACATCACCTGCTGTGTCTACTGAACCTTTCTCAGAATCATTGACCACAAGTGCTGATACAATATTGTCACTTGCCGATACTTCAATAACAACAGCTAGTTTGTCAACACCACAGTCAGTCTTTTTAGAAACCCTATCTACAGGAACAACAGAAACAACCACAAGTGCTTTCCAAAGCTCTTCAATGACTTCAAATATAGCTGAAGCTACATCATTGTTCTCATCTGTAAATCCTACAGACATTTCCACTGTAACACTGGAGAGCACGACTCCAGATGTGACGACATTGTCTTCAGTTTTCACTGGAACCATTCCAGAGTCCCTAACATCAAGTGCTGATACTTTAACAACTTCAAATGCTGATACTTCGATTATCACTAGTAGTTTGTCAACAGCCTTCTCTACAGAATCATCTACCTTATCTTCATCAACAGAGGGTATCTCCACTTCTCAGACTCAAAGCTCTTCAGTAACCTCAGCTCCTGTAGAATCCACATCATTTTCATCAACTGTAAGCCTTTCTGATACGTCCGTTACAACAGTAGAAAGTATCACTCCACTGGTGACAACATCATCTGCTGTGTCTACTGGATCTGTCTCAGAATCATTGACCACAAGTGCTGCTACAACATTGTCACTTGTCGATACTTCAATAACAACAGCTAGTTTGTCAACGCCACAGTCAACCTTTTCAGAAACTCTGTCTACAGGAACAACAGGCACAACCACAAGTGCCTTACTAAGCTCTTCATTGACCTCAACTATAGCTGAATCTACATCATTGTTGTCATCTGTAAATCCTACAGATATATCCACTGTAACAGTGGAAAGCACGACTCCAGGTGTGATGACATTGTCTTCAGTTTCCACTGCAACAGTTCCAGAATCCTTAACAGTAAGTGCAGATACTTTAACAACTTCAAATTCTGATACTTCAGCTATCACTGGAAGTTTGTCAACAGCCTTCTCTACAAAACCATCTACATTATCTTCATCAACAGAGGGTATCTCCACTTCTCAAAGTTCTTCAGTAACCTCATCATTTATGATAGTAGAAAGTACCACACCACTGGTGACAACATTATCTGCTGTTTCTTCTGGATCTCTCCCAGAACCATTTACCACAAGTGTAGCTACAACATTGTCACTTGCTGAGACTTCAGTACCTACAGAGATTACCTCAACTAAAGCTGAATCCACTTCAACGTTGTCATCTGTAAAGCCTAGTACAGCTAGCTCAAGCTCTACTGATCAATCAGCTTCAATCACAACTACAGCTTCATTAATACAAACAGGGTCTACTGCAGGCAGCAGTACAACTGAAAGCAAAATAGCAACATTTGATCAAACAAATTCTACTGCAACCAGTCCAACAACCACTTTCGAGGAATCAACTTCAACCACAACAACAGCATCCACGCTTTCAGGTTCTGCAACAATCCCTTTTGAGCAGTCATCCTTCGCCACAACAATGGCATCCACTGAAACAGATTCTATTATGACAAGCACAACAATCACCTCTGCACAATCAGAATTGACCACAACAATAGTATCCACACAAAGAGAGTCCACAGCAACCAGTACAACAACCACCCCTGAGCAATCAATGCAAACCACAACTACATATGCACAAACAGACTCAACTACAACTAACACATCTTCCCTTGGAATTACCAGTACAACTAATCCAAATACTGCTGCTCAATTTTTTTCAAGCACAGATAAAACAACATCCATACAAACAGAATCTACCACAGACAGCACTACAGCTAAACCTGTGGTAGAAACTACCTTATACACAACAACATTTTCACAAACAGGGTCTACCACAATCAGTACAACAGCCCCTTCTGACCAGTCAACATCGACCAAAATTACAGAATCCATATCAACAGGGTCAATGGCAACAAGTATAGCAAACCCTTCTGAGCAGCCAATCTTGACCACAACAACAGCATTCACACAAACTGGATCTACCACTAACAGTACAACAACCACTTCCACACAATCAACTCCAGCCACAACAACAGCATCCACACCAACAACATCCATGGCAACCAGTACAGCAAACCCTTCTGAGCAGTTAACAATCACAACAACAGCATCCACAAATACAGGGTCTACAGCACCCAATACAGCAACTACTTCTAATCAAACAACCTCGACCACAACAACAGCATCCACACAAACTGGGTCTATCATTAGCAGTACAACACCCACTTCCAATCAATCAACCTCAACCACAACAACAGCATCCACACCAACAGGGTCCACGACAACCAGTACAGGAAATCCTTCTATGCAGTCTTCGTTGACCACAACAACAGCATCCATATATACAGGGTCTACCACAACCAGTACAACAACCACTTCCAATCAATCAATCTTGACCACAACAACAACATCCCCACAAACAGGGTCTACCACAACCAGTACAACTACCCCTTCTGTACAATCATCGTCGACCTCAACGAGTATAACATCCACTTCTGGAAAGGTTCCAACAATTGGCTCAACTCTTTCTACCACAACAACTACAAACCCTGCAACTACTAATACCTCTACTGCAACTACCACCACTAGTACAACACCAACTACTCCTACTTTTGCTACAACCACCCCCACTACTACACCATCTACTACTACAACAACCACCACCGCTACCACAACAACTACAAGCCCTACAACTACTAATACCTCTACTGCATCCACACCAACAACATCCATGGCAACCAGTACAGCAAACCCTTCTGAGCAGTTAACGAACACAACACCCAACAGTACAACACCCACTTCCAATCAATCAACCACGACCACAACAACAGCATCCACACCAACAAGGTCCACGACAACCAGTACAGCAAACCCTTCTATGCAGTCTTCGTTGACCACAACAGCATCCATATATACAGGGTCTACCACAACCAGTACAACAACCACTTCCACACAATCAGCCCTGACCACAACAACAGCATCCACACCAACAACATCCATGGCAACCAGTACAGCAAACCCTTCTGAGCAGTTAACGATCACAACAACAGCATCCACAAATACAGGGTCTACAGCACCCAATACAGCAACTACTTCTAATCAAACAACCTCGACCACAACAACAGCATCCACACAAACTGGGTCTATCATTAGCAGTACAACACCCACTTCCAATCAATCAACCTCAACCACAACAACAGCATCCACACCAACAGGGTCCACGACAACCAGTACAGGAAATCCTTCTATGCAGTCTTCGTTGACCACAACAACAGCATCCATATATACAGGGTCTACCACAACCAGTACAACAACCACTTCCAATCAATCAATCTTGACCACAACAACAACATCCCCACAAACAGGGTCTACCACAACCAGTACAACTACCCCTTCTGTACAATCATCGTCGACCTCAACGAGTATAACATCCACTTCTGGAAAGGTTCCAACAATTGGCTCAACTCTTTCTACCACAACAACTACAAACCCTGCAACTACTAATACCTCTACTGCAACTACCACCACTAGTACAACACCAACTACTCCTACTTTTGCTACAACCACCCCCACTACTACACCATCTACTACTACAACAACCACCACTGCTACCACAACAACTACAAGCCCTGCAACTACTAATACCTCTACTGCATCCACACCAACAACATCCATGGCAACCAGTACAGCAAACCCTTCTGAGCAGTTAACGAACACAACACCCAACAGTACAACACTCACTTCCAATCAATCAACCACGACCACAACAACAGCATTCACACCAACAGGGTCCACGACAACCAGTACAGCAAACCCTTCTATGCAGTCTTCGCTGACCACAACAGCATCCATATATACAGGGTCTACCACAACCAGAACAACAACCACTTCCACACAATCAAACCTGACCACAACAACAGCATCCACACCAACAACATCCATGGCAACCAGTACAGCAAACCCTTCTGAGCAGTTAACGATCACAACACCCAACAGTACAACACCCACTTCCAATCAATCAACCACGACCACAACAACAAAATCCCCACAAACAGGGTCTACCACAACCAGTACAACTACCCCTTCTGTACAATCATCGTTGACCTCAACGAGTATAACATCCACTTCTGGAAAGGTTCCAACAATTGGCTCAGCTCTTTCTACCACAACAACTACAAGCCCTGCAACTACTAATACCTCTACTGAAACTACCACCACTAGTACAACACCAACTACTCCTACTTTTGCTACAACCACCCCCACTACTACACCATCTACTACTACAACAACCACCACCGCTACCACAACAACTACAAGCCCTGCAACTACTAATACCTCTACTGCATCCACACCAACAACATCCATGGCAACCAGTACAGCAAACCCTTCTGAGCAGTTAACGAACACAACACCCAACAGTACAACACCCACTTCCAATCAATCAACCACGACCACAACAACAGCATCCACACCAAGAGGGTCCACGACAACCAGTACAGCAAACCCTTCTATGCAGTCTTCGTTGACCACAACAGCATCCATATATACAGGGTCTACCACAACCAATACAACAACCACTTCCACACAATCAACCCTGACCACAACAACAGCATCCACACCAACAACATCCATGGCAACCAGTACAGCAAACCCTTCTGAGCAGTTAACGATCACAACACCCAACAGTACAACACCCACTTCCAATCAATCAACCACGACCACAACAACAGCATCCACACCAACAGGGTCCACGACAACCAGTACAGCAAACCCTTCTATGCAGTCTTCGTTGACCACAACAGCATCCCCACAAACAGGGTCTACCACAACCAGTACAACTACCCCTTCTGTACAATCATCGTCGACCTCAACAAGTATAACATCCACTTCTGGAAAGGTTCCAACAACTGGCTCAACTCTTTCTACCACAACAACTACAAGCCCTGCAACTACTAATACCTCTACTGCAACTACCACCACTAGTACAACACCAACTACTCCTACTTTTGCTACAACCACCCCCACTACTACACCATCTACTACTACAACAACCACCACCGCTACCACAACAACTACAAGCCCTGCAACTACTAATACCTCTACTGCATCCACACCAACAACATCCATGGCAACCAGTACAGCAAACCCTTCTGAGCAGTTAACTAACACAACACCCAACAGTACAACACCCACTTCCAATCAATCAACCACGACCACAACAACAGCATCCACACCAACAGGGTCCACAACAACCAGTACAGCAAACCCTTCTATGCAGTCTTCGTTGACCACAACAGCATCCATATATACAGGGTCTACCACAACCAGTACAACAACCACTTCCACACAATCAGCCCTGACCACAACAACAGCATCCACACCAACAACATCCATGGCAACCAGTACAGCAAACCCTTCTGAGCAGTTAACGAACACAACACCCAACAGTGCAACACCCACTTCCAATCAATCAACCACGACCACAACAACAGCATCCACACCAACAGGGTCCACGACAACCAGTACAGCAAACCCTTCTATGCAGTCTTTGTTGACCACAACAGCATCCATATATACAGGGTCTACCACAACAAGTACAACAACCACTTCCACACAATCAACCCTGACCACAACAACAGCATCCACACCAACAACATCCATGGCAACCAGTACAGCAAACCCTTCTGAGCAGTTAACAATCACAACACCCAACAGTACAACACCCACTTCCAATCAATCAACCACGACCACAACAACAGCATCCACACCAACAGGGTCCACGACAACCAGTACAGCAAACCCTTCTATGCAATCTTCGTTGACCACAACAGCATCCATACATACAGGGTCTACCACAACCAGTACAACAACCACTTCCAATCAATCAATCTTGACCACAACAACAACATCCCCACAAACAGGGTCTACCACAACCAGTACAACTACCCCTTCTGTACAATCATCGTCGACCTCAACGAGTATAACATCCACTTCTGGAAAGGTTCCAACAATTGGCTCAACTCTTTCTACCACAACAACTACAAGCCCTGCAACTACTAATACCTCTACTGCAACTACCACCACTAGTACAACGCCAACTACTCCTACTTTTGCTACAACCACCCCCACTACTACACCATCTACTACTACAACAACCACCACCGCTACCACAACAACTACAAGCCCTGAAACTACTAATACCTCTACTGCAACTACCACCACTAGTACAACGCCAACTACTCCTACTTCTGCTACAACCACCACCGCTACTACACCAACTACTACTACAACAACCACCACCACTACTACAACAACTACTACTACAACAGCCTCTTCACTTTGCGGTAAGTTATCATTGTATTATAGATAGTAAAAGTATTTAAAAAGTAGAAAGATGCATGTGCTTGGAGAAATAGATCATTCCCTTATAAAGTATATGTATTATCCGAGATCGCTTCGGCCAGGAGTATGGCTAACTACAACTTTTAAGCATATGCTGAAATTAACTTTCGGTTTAATTCAGCCAAACACGTTCCAGGTGCATCAAACAAAAAGGTGTGCAAAGTGTTATTTTTTTTTTCTTTAGAAAGCAGCCACAACCTGAGTAGAAAAGCATGCTGTAGAGAAGTGCCCTAATTATTTAGATAGATTAGGGGAGGGTTTTAACCCCTGCTAGTTTTGTGCAATCTGTGTACCTTTGCGGAGATTCCACTTCACTTCCTGCTCCATTATTACAGCAAGAAGTAAGAAGGAATCCATCCAACATTAAGGAAATCCTGTCTTAAAGAGTTATCACCAGAACTAGTGTCCCTTTTGGAAGATTTCCCCTTTATTCCTGTTCTGGACACAACTCCAAAGTTGGGATTTCCTCTCACTTTTAGGCTCGGTTCACACTACTGCGACCTGAAAGTCGCATGACTTAAAGTGCGACTTTGCCAGGTGACTTCCTGGCAATTTGCTGTCGACTTCAGTACGATTCTGATGTGACTTGATGCACGACTTTCATGTCATGCGACTTTGGCTGAGTAATCTTCCTGTAATGTCGTATCCAAATTACATCGATATAGATGAGCATCCGACTTGGAGGCAACTTCAGTTAAAGTCTATGGGCACAATTCGGATAGACGTTGCCTTGATGTAGTACAGGAACCTTTTCTAAAGTCAGAGTGACTTCAGTAGTGCTAATTAAGACAGCTCTCATTTACTAACATGGGATTTCACTAGTCATGCGACTTGGGGTCTCACAACTAGGATCCCGAGTCGCAGCAGTGTGAACCGAGCCTCAATCTTAATGACAATGTTTGCCAGGACAAAAAGAGAGAGAGTGTACCTCCGTAATGAGGATACAATCATCAATAAAAGGCCAACAGGCATCCTAATCCCTCTCCATCATTTCCAAAACTAAAGAAAAATGGCTTTAGCTGAACTGTAGGAAAGGCAAACAATGTGAGAACCACGCTTGCTTGGAGAGCATCCAAGAAATCATGAAAATAGTTCCACCTTGCTATAAGCTCGGTTCCATTAAATCAGTGCTTCAATTATTTTCTGTCATGCCCCCCCTAGGAAGAAGAAAACATTTTGCGCCCCCCCGCGCGACTGTAAATAGTATTTTTGCAGCAGCACCTCTGCACTGCACACTTACCGGCTTTTCCCTCACTCGATTTTCGCGGGTCCGCTCAGCTCCGCCTCCTCGCCCGTGATTGGCCGCCTGTGTACATTTCCTGAGCTACAGTTCTGGCGGCCAATCACCAGTGAGGAGGCGGAGCCGAGCAGCAGGAGTGAGAGAGTGGCCGGAGTGACGGAAGGAGCAGCGCTTCCTGGATGGATCATCGTGGGAGCCAGGTAAGAGACAGCAGCCCTCTGCCCACCCCTGTACTTAGTGTCCCTTCTGTCGGAAGGGGGGGGGATGGTGGCGGCACTCGTGCCCCCCCTGGGGGGCACGCCCCACTATTTGAGAAGCACTGCATTAAATGTAGCTTTGATACTTAAAGCGGTTGATTTACTGAAGGCAAATAGGCTATTCACTCCACACTTTGCAAGGGATTTTTTTTCCCCTGAGCTCAGTGAATGAGGTGAAGTTCTGCTGACGTCTATCATCCAATCAGGTCCAAGAGAAAATGCTGTTTTTTTTTATTTTACTTGCACAAGATTGGGTATTCTTTGAAAACTGAAATTCCACCACATTCACTACGCTCTGCGGAAAATTCCCTGGCACAGTGAAACTTTCCTTACAAAGTGGACAGCCTGTTTGCCTTTAATAAATGTACCCCATTGTGTCATAAGTTTTTGAAGCTACATTTGTAATCAGTTTAGAGTCTGATAAAAATGAGATTAGATATACACTTTACTGAAACATCAAGCTGGCCAGACATGATACCATTTTCTAATTTCATTTCTTTCATATTTACCTTCAACTATGTAGTACAAGGGCCTGCCTGACTGCATACAAATTGAAAGTGTTTAGGTTTGGCCTCATATTATATGGTTTTGGTAAATCTAAAGGAATATTGTAAAAGAAAATTGCATGATGTATGGCCAGCCTCAGTTTATATGTTTCCAAACTTTGCATGACAAGAGATCAGGGTATGATTATTTGCTCAAGGGGAGGCCAGTAACTTGCAAATCTTTAAATGGCAGATTGGTGAATTTTGTGTGTTTCTTTTTGCAGCAAAAGCATCGCTTTCTGTGCAATTCTTGAACATCACCAGCGATACGATTATAATTAAATTGATTAAAGAAGGGGCATCAGCAAATGCTCAGTACAATGTCCAATTGTCCACTGAGGGCGTCATTAAGCAACTCGTTACTACGACTGCATCCACTGTCACCTTCTCAGACCTTCTTCCATCAATACAGTATGTCATCTATGCCCAACAAAATTCCTGTCCACAGAAAGCAAAATTCAACACCACCATCTGGACAAGTAAGTGGAATGTGTTTTATGGATGAACTTTTCTTGTTTTGTCCAAAAAAAAAGCCAAGACAATTTTAAAAGTTGAAAACAAAGCTATTGCATTAATATACAGTATAAAAGTAACTTCTTGGGACTAAGTGTAGGATACATGCAAGTGGTTTCATCAGTTTTTGTTTTTTAACCACTTCCTGTCCGGACACTTTTACCCCCTTCCTGACCAGGGCAATTTTCAGCTTTCAGCGCTATCACACTTTGAATGACAACTGCGCGGTCATGCCACACTGTACCCAAATGAATTTTTTACCATTTTTTTGAGACAGATAAAGCTTTATTTTGGTGGTATTTATTCACTGCTGGGATTTTATTTTTTTTGCTATGTAAATGATAAAGTCCAAAAATTTTGAAAAAAAGTGTTTTTTTTTTAAATTTTGCAAATAAACAATATTTCATCATAAATCTTGGCCAAAATTTATTCCGTTATCTTTTTAGTAAAAAAAAAATCCAAATTAGTTTATAACCAAAAATTATAATTTTTAAATATTTTTTTTACATTTTTATTTTATTTTTTTATATTATTATTTTTTATTTTTATTTTTTTTTTCTACATACTGTCACCCTAGCAGTACAGTGTCACCATGGTGACACTGTACTACTTGTGGGGGGTGATGAAGATTTTTTTTTTTTTACACTGATTGCTTTTACACCCATATAGGATGTAAAAGCAATCATTTCTCTTTCTCTCTGTCTGCATTCTACAGTCATTGAAAAATACAGAGTGAGCTGTGATTGGTCACAGCTTGTCACATGGTACAAGGCTGTTGTGAATAGCCTTGTACCATGTGACCTCTGTAATCATTCACAGATTTCAAACGTAGTAAGCAATGATGTCACAAGTGACATCTTGCTTGCTACTTTGCATGTGATCACTGATTGGCCAATCAGTGACCACATGATCGGGACCTCGTACAGAGGTCCCGTCCGACGATCGGTGTTTCACTGTGTCCGGAGGACACAGCGGGCACCGGATCGCGGTGCTGCGCGCTCCAGGGAGCGCGCACAAGCAGGGTGCGGGGAGGCCGTTTATAAACGGCCACCCGACTCTGGACTGCCACCGTCCGGCCGTTTATATACAACAGCCAGTCGGGAAGTAGTTAAGAGTCATGAACTGGATGGACTTTTGTCTTTTTTCAGTCAGACTAACTATGTAACTATGACTTAAAAATTAATTAGGTATGCTCATTCCTCCTGACCCCATTTCCCACCAAAAGACACACACATTGCATGACATGGATTTAAACCAGCAACATAAATAATTTGTTAACATACATTTTACCATAATAAATGCCAAAACACCTGTATAAAACATTTAAACAGTAAATCGTTCTGTACAACCAGATCAAAAAACAACCATGGACTGATGCTTAGCTGTTACTGTGATTAAAACAGAAGGGGATCTTAGAAAGCAAATTTATATAAACCACAGCTCTACTTATCCAACTAGACCATACTGCTTCATGGGCACTTTTTAGGAATAGCATGTAACACCGCCCCATGAGACCTCGCCCAAAGGAACACCATCAATGTCAACCACCATGGGGAATCTCAGTAACGCCAGATAGGAACCCCAACTTCTGATGTAATATTTAATCACTTTACTTTCAAGACCTCTTCCTCGCCAATGTACCGTATCAATTTTAGAGATGTGTGATCCATTTTGTTACGAATCTAAATTTGGGCTAAAGTTTCGTTATTTGGAGATTTGGATGTATCAGAATCTTCAAATCCCAATAGTAATGAATATGAACAAATCCAAAATAAATGATAAGGAAACAACTAATTAATTAGTATTAATTTGTTTTATAAAAGTATAAAAGTGAAATAAGATGATGATTCCTACTTATTGTGTTTGGGTTGGATAAATCCATCAGAATCTCCCAATCATAACATAACAAATGAATCCAAAATTAATTTTGTTCCATTCGTTATTTCATTTCCATTTCATTTTTATTTTGCATTACCATTTTTCATTATTAAACGCAAACGGAAACAAATTGCATGACATATAAGGTATAAAAGTGAAATAAGATGATGATTCCTACCTATTGAGTTTGGGTTGGGTGCAGGTGGATCCATCAGAATCTCCAAATCATAACATAACAAATGAATCCAAAATTAATTTAGTCCCGTTCATTCTTTCGTATGCATATAACTCCAGTCAATATCATCCAATCAGCTCATTCCATTTGTCTTTGTGGGTGGGACTATCAGGGATGACTCAAAGTGCATAAGTAATCTCCAGAAATAACAAATCAACATGCTAAAATGAATATAGCCAATCTTCCAAAATAACTTCCGAAAACACAAATTGATTCAGAACAATCCCAATATATGAATCAAATCCGGATATACGAAACAGATTCCAAAAATGAATCATTGTAACATAATAAAAATGACAAGATGAAATGATTTACTTAACAAATGAATCTGAAATAAAACAAAACTAATATTTCCATCGTGCACATCTCTAATCAATGTATTCCAACCTGCCATAACGTTGATGGGTGGGTGGATGGGAAAACCTTTTAATGTCTACTCTGTCTAGCTCCTGAGGCCTCCTCACAGCTTCTCCTACTCAATAATTTGACCAGACAATAGGTATATTCCTTCCCAAACTTCTTTCCTAGACTTGTTGCCCGGCCCCCCCTTCGATCCTTCCACCCCTCCACCCTTGTTGTTGTAGCCCTTTTTGCTAGTTTTGCCCTAACTGCACTTGGGCAACTATCTTCCACATAGGAAACGCCTTAGTCATCACAAACCACTCAACCCTCTGCTGGAGATGTAGCCAGAAGCCAAATATCACATCTAGACATCTGGGTAGCTGTTTTTTTACTGTTTATATTTAATTGAACAATTTTGATTTAACACATTTTAAGGAGGTTGGGCTGCTAATGAAAAGGAAATGTGATTGCTAAATTATTTTGTTTGCTCAGCATCCTTGGTTTTTGCACTGTACTACTTTAGACCCCTTTTACACAAAGTGGTTCAATCGGGTCTGCCTGTCCGTTTTTCAGATGGACCTGATTGAACCCTCCATTCACCCTTATGGACCAACTATGGAAGGGAATCCTTCCCCCTTCTGTCTTGGTGGATTGGATCAGAGGGCAGTTGGGTGTAAACGAAGAGAGGCCACTCTCAGCCACCCATGAAGCTGAGCAAGCTAAAATTGAGCGGATATTAACCTGTCGTCCACCAGCTTTGCTCCAATCAGCAGGGAATCAGCGGACAGATCCTTGCTGATCAAAACAGAGTCCGTACCGTGTGAAAGGAGCCTTAATTCCCTTTGAGCACTTTCGTGACTCAGTATTTGTTGTGCATGTAATCCCCGTGAACAGGGCTCAATGTATTCACTGTTTTGTTTGGAAAGTATGTGCGGAAATATCATTACTCAAACAGGCAAAGATCACTCTCCAGGACATACATGTGCATTCCATCATTTTATGAAGTTTAATCCTCTTGCTGAAAGCACAAAGAGTTTTGGTCACAAAAAAAGGGCCATGTTCTAAGAAAATATGCTCTAACTGCTGTTTTGTCATATTGGGACATATAAATGTCTTGTCCCTTTGGCCATTTTTTAAACCATGTCTTTCAAAAAGCATGGAGGAAATTAAAGTGGCATGCAGGTCTTCTTTTAATGTCCCTTGCACACATGAAAGTGAATATTTTTTTCACAACCTGTGCTTTCAGTAAAATTATCAGCAAAGTAAGCACAAATGTTCAGTTCCAATCACAGAGTTCAAGAAACCTCAAGGGCAAAGGTAGGGACCAGGGGCGGACTGAAAACTTATGGGGCCCCCGGGAAATAGGGGATCATGGGGCCCCTGTATCCTTGCCCAAACTCAAAAAAGCCTATGAAAAAGGTACCAGGGGCATCTCATGGGGTCCCCTACTGACCCCGGGCCCTCGGGCAGTGCCCGAGTTTCCAAATGGTCAGTCCGCTCCTGGTAGGGACACATCCAGTGCTGTTGGGGCAGCTGGAACTATGTCCTGCCACTCAACACCCCCTACCCTGAGCCCCATAATGCATTTCTTTAATAACTATCTAGACCTTATGCTCAATGGCAGTCACCAGACCAACCTTGTGTAGTGTTAGTGAAAATAAACAAAATGTAATTCGTCAAATCACTCCCTAGCAACTGTACGGTATAATTGTAGGTATAAATCATATAAAATGTATCAATATAGGACTATAAACTAAAAAACAGTGTAAAAACCATCCAAAGGTGCAGTCATATATGCTAAAAAGTGTAAAAACAATAATAAAAATATACGGAAATATAAAATAGCATATAAAAAACTAAATCTATGCTCTTGACCCTTCACTCAACCCTAGCAGCTGTATGACTAAAAAAATGTGAACATATGTATAAATAATACAAATCATAATATTATTAGTAATAATAATAAATGGAAATAACATGAACAAATTTATTTGCATATATTATTAGTTACATTTTGTGTTGATATATTTTTTAAGACCAACCTTGTTATAATCATCTAAAGAAGGAACAGGAACAGAAACTGTAAAAAAGACAGACTGTGAATATGTTTTTGTTCTTGTCTATGTCTGTGTTGAAGAGATTTGTCATAATTTCCTGTGTTAATGGGAAATTATGGTAAATCTCCAGAACAGGAACAGGGACAGTAATCAAAGCCTGATGGAGGAATCTGTTCAAAATGAACTGAAAAAACTTTCATTTGAGTTGGGCTTTAGATTACATTTTGTTTTCTTTATAGCAATTTTTTAATGCCATTTGTTTAACTAAAATAGAGCTTCTTGACAGTTCTAAGTGCAGAAAGTGCCAAAGGCACTTAAGAATGGAGGTCCATATTTTCATGTTGAGTCATATCAGTGATGACAATGCCAAAATGACAATGCCTACAGCTAGGAGTCGCAGTCAACCTATGGCCATGTCATCCACAGTAACTGACCTTGCATGACATACCACTCATCCTGATTGATGATAATTGCTCCTTTTTCCACTTGTACCTCCTGTAGCTCCCCTGGCCCTCCTCACACACTCTATTTACATTTCCCATTGTCATTTTATGACCTCACTCACTCCTAGCAATACCACACCTGCAACCTACGGATGGAAACTTCAGCTGTAAATTTTGCTACAATGTTTGAAAATAAAATCTTATTATTGATACACCTTTGATGGTTAGTGATATTGGCCATTGATGGTCAATGATGGTGACCAATGATGGTGACCACTGATGGCCATAGAGGCCATTTTTGGTCATTGTTGGTGGCCATTAGTGGTCAATGATGGTGACCATTGATGTTCAATGTTGGTGACCATTGATGGTCAATGATGGTGGCTATTAGTGATCAGTGATGGTAACCATTGATAGTGCTGCTGATCTCCTCTAGTCTCATTCAGCTATTTACTGTCCAGATGGATTTGCTCCAGTGTCTACTGCACATCTGTGCTCTGGACCTATATTTGATAGTGACAGTGGTCAATGATGGACACCATTGTTGGTCAACGATGATGACCATTGGTGGTCAATGATAGTGGCCATTGGTAGTCAAAGATGGTGATAGTGATTGGCTTCATATTTACTTCCTGGCTTGGGTTTTATTTGTTGCAATTACTAACATTGGGCTTGGTTCTAATTTGATCTGTTTTCAATTTTCTCCCCCAGCTGCAAGAGTATATACTGCACAAATAAAAGTGACTAACCAGGAATACAAGACTGATTACAAAAATCCGAGCAGCAACGCATTCAAAGACTTTCAAAAAAATTTTATCACAGAGGTATGAAGAGTCCATTGTTACATATTACGGTCTGATTTGGGGGGTGTTCATTTGAGATATTGGTGCTGATTTACTGATTATTTTACCTTCTGGCTAACATTGTGACCTGTCATTAACCTACAGCTTTTCTGTTGCCTGAAATCACTGGTGCACATGAGGTTCTGGACCTCTGACTTGAATTCTGACTTTTTTCTTACACACACCCTTCCCTAGCACTCAATAGCTGATATTTGGAGTCTGTTTTTAAAAACAATTCACAGAGATACTCATTCCGTGAATCTTTTTTGGGCTATTTTCTTTCCTGCTTGAATGCTATTCATACAGAAAGCAGTGAATCGGGAAAATAACATATCATGGCCACTAGATGGAGTTGAGGATCATAAATAATAAATTCATATTTACTGTGATTGTCAGCTCCAACTAGTGGCCATGATGTGCTATATTCCCAGTCCACTCTATTCTATCATTTGATTTGCCCCACATTTGCACAGAACTATTGTGCATGCAGTTTCTCAGGACAACTAGCTCTTATTTTTTTCTTTAATGAAAGCACCCCTTGGTATAGGTTATATACTGTATATCTTTATTACTTCTACTGACTACCATGCCAAAAGGTTTTGTGTATGAGTTGTAATGATACCGTGTCTTATCTCTCAGCAGGTCAGACAGGGTTTTCCGTCTTCTAGCCAGAGGCCATGTAACCTTTGTCTAGGCTTTAAATAGCACAAGGAAACATGAAAGAGGAACTTTTTTTTGCAATGTGGACATGTGCCCTACCGGGGCGGACTGACAACTCATGGGGCCCCCGGGCAATAGGGGATCATGGGGCCCCTGTGTCTTTTCCCAAACTCAAAAAAACCTATGAAAAAGGTACCAGGGGCATCTCATGGGGCCCCCTACTGACCCCGGGTCCTCAGGCAGTGCCCGAGTTTCCAAGTGGTCAGTCCGCCCCTGTGCCCTACTAATCTATACAAAGCATGATTTGCAGTGACAGCTTAACTTTCAAATGTTTTAGATTTTTACACAGGTTGAATTTACTCATACTTTCAAATCTTCTTTTGGCAAGTAACACACATGCTGTAGCTTAGTGAATTGGGTCTGGACTAAACTTTGCAGTGTGTCTTCATAACCAGATCTCAAAGGATATTGCGTGTCATTACATGACGTTACAGCTCAAAGAGTAATATTTACTTAAAAAGAGAACAAACCATGACTGGTGACCTTGGGTTTCATTGTAGACCGTGTTTACCTTTTCATTCCTTTGTGAAAGAGCAAGTGAATGTATATATTCCAGATGTTGGTCAGTCAATTGTGCTGTGTATGAGTACAAGCAAATTATATATGAGTTTTATATAAGCTGAAAAAAGTTTCTAGAGAATTATTCATAGTTGGGGAACTGAGCTTTACTGCCCATATACAGAAATATTTAGGAAAAGCACCTATGCTCTATACCAGGGGTAGGCAACCTGTGCCTCTCTAGCTGTTGTGGAACTACATTTCCCATGAGGCATTGCAAAGATTACAAAACTGACAGTTGCAGCTATGACTTGCAGAGGCATAATGGAACTTGTAGTCCTGTGGCTCTCAGGTTGCCTACCCCTGCTCTATACCAACCATTCTCAACTAGGTTTCCTCCAGAAGTTGCAAAGGTTGAGCTGTGACAATTGGTGGTGCCTGCAAAGCTCTACGACTAACACCATTTGGGAAAGCCAACAGCATGACACAAATTATATTTTTAGCTTTTTGTACAGGTGACAATCTTACCAAACACCACTCTAAGAGTGGCAGTCTGCTAGTGACCCCCAGTGTTAGGGAAATTCTTCCCATTGTCAACCAATGTAAGGGGCACTCTTCCCACTGATCACCAATGTAAGGAGCATTCTTCCCACTGGCCACCAATGTAAGAAGCATTCTTCCCACTGACCATCATTGTAAGAAGCTTTCTTCCCACTGACCACCAGTGTAAGAAGCATTCTTCCCACTGACCACCAATGTAAGGAGTATTCTTCCCACTGACCACCAATGTAAGGAGCATTCTTCTTACTGACCACCAATGTAAGGAGCATTCTTCCCAATGACCACCAATGTAAGAAGCATTCTTCCCACTGACCATCATTGTAAGAAGCATTCTTCCCACTGACCACCAATGTAAGGAGCATTCTTCTTACTGACCACCAATGTGAGAAACATTCTTCCCACTGACCACCAATGTAAGGAGCATTCTTCCCACTGGCCACCAATGTGAGGAGCATTCTTCCCACTGGGTACCAATGTAAGGAGCATTCTTCCCACTGACCATCATTGTAAGGAGCATTGTTCCCACTGACCACCGATGTAAGGGACAATCTTCCCAATGACCACTAATAAAAGGGGCATTCTTCCTACTAATCACCACTGTAGGAAGCATCATGCTGGTGTACCATGATCTGTGGATATAGTAATTCATTAACAGAAGTTTCTTCAGAATGTAAAGTTATTTCAAGGGTCCCTTGGTGTTAAAAAGTTTGAAAAATACAGCTGAAGAACGTTCAAGTGTATTTTAGAAATATCATATAATTGCACTGAAACTTCAGAAATAGATATGCAGTCAGACTTTGTATTAGCTACCTCCATTTTCCTAGTCTCCCCTCCACTTTCCTGTGTCCTGGTTGTCTGAATATGACTGTGCAGTCCAATAAGCACCAGCATTGGACCCTGTGCACTTAGTACAGTGCAACAGGGCTCATCCAACATGTCTTCTCCCCATCTTTGCAATACATGTCTTGTGTTGAGAGGTGTGACTGTTACTCAGCTCTGCCGGCACGGTCAAAAATCATAAACTGTTGGGATACAGGACTAGGAAGACATACAAAGGTGTGAGAGTAAAAGTGGTTGTAAAGAAAAATAATTAAACAAAATAACAAACATGTCTATAATTACTTGCTGTGTGCAATAGAATTGCACAGCGTGTCCCTGATCCCCTTCTTCTTGGGTCCACCGCCGGTTCTCCTGGCTCCTCCCCTCTTGCTGGTGCCCCCAATAGGATGCTGATTCCCATAGGGGCACTCTTGCAGGCTCGTTTCCTAGTCCCACAGCTGCGTCCATTTAACCAGACAGCGGAACGCGGCCCTCGTCATTGGAGTTGATTGACAATAGTGGGAGCCAATGGCTAATGCAGCTATCGATCTGCCCAGTGAGGAGGTACAAAGCCAAGAGAGCTGCAGCTCTCGTGCACAGTGCTGGACCACGATGGGGCTCAGGTAAGTATAAGAGGGGGGGCAGGGGGGATTCTTTTCACAGAAGGTTTTTTAACTTAATGTATAGAAAGAATTGAGTTAAAACAACTTTGAGGCTTTCAAACCACTTTAATTTGGCAATACCTGCAAGTTTGACAATTTAATAATGGAAGTTACTTTTTTAATATTGATGTAGTTGCCCTTAGGGAGTAATTGTTTTTGGACACACATTCTAATCTATTCTTTTTATCTTCTTCCCAGCTGCTTAGGTTTTTGAGTGCCCTCCTGCGAGGTTATATTGAGATAGGCAGAATGCGCATTGTGTTGAAGAGTCTGACTCCCGGTAGCGTCGTTGTGGATTATATCATTGTCACAAATGTTGTCGATAACTTCACAGTGGCGAACATTACCCAAGATTTCACCGATGCGCTGAACCAGAGCACGTCGCTGATCATTGATCCAAAATCATACATATTCAATGGTAAACCAGAAATTCTATCCATGGATAGAAAATTATCTATCTATCTATCTATCTATCTGTATTCTATCTATCTATCTATCTATCTATCTATCTATCTATCTGTCTATCTATATGTATTCTATCTATCTATCTATATGTATTATATCTATCTATCTATCTATCTATCTATATGTATTCTATCTATCTATCTATCTATATGTATTCTATCTATCTATCTATCTATCTATCTATCTATATGAATTCTATCTATCTATCTATCTATATGTATTCTATCTATCTATCTATCTATCTATCTATCTATCTATCTATCTATATGTATTCTATCTATCTATCTATCTATCTATCTATATGTATTCTATCTATCTATCTATCTATCTATCTATCTATCTATCTATCTCTCTATCTATCTATATGTATTCTATCTATCTATCAATATGTATTCTATCTATCTATCTATCTATCTATCTATCTATCTATCTATCTGTATTCTATCTATATGTATTCTATCTATATGTATTCTATCTATCTATCTATCTATCTATCTATCTGTATTCTATCTATCTATATGTATTCTATCTATCTATCTATCTATCTATCTATCTATCTATCTATCTATATGTATTCTATCTATCTATCTATCTATCTATCTATCTATATGTATTCTATCTATCTATCTATCTATCTATCTATATGTATTCTATCTATCTATCTATCTATCTATCTATCTGTCTATCTATCTATCTATCTATCTATATGTATCTATCTATCTATCTATCTATCTATCTATCTATCTATCTATCTATATGTATTCTATCTATCTATCTATCTATCTATCTATCTATCTATCTATCTATCTATATGTATTGTGGGATTGCTCTAGAACCTGGAAATCTCTGTAGCAGACACTGCTACTCTGATAATCTCCACTAGCTTCTGGGTCCCATGAGCTGCTTCTCTGCTGCATTCTGAACACAAGACGTCGGCAGCTAGGTATGAGTGCCATTCAGAGATTATTTTGCTTTTTTCTTAAATGAATGCAAAGCATTTCTCTGATTAGATATGGTGGAGAGATAGGGCAGTGATATCACGCCTCGTCCAATCATCTTGGCACAGAACCCGGAAGCTAGTGGACATTACTTTAGTAAGAGTGCCTACTACTGTGTTTTCCAGCTTCTAAAGGAATCCCACAGATATGGTATATACATACTGTAGTTATGTTCCAAGCTGTACCAATGTAAGTATGTAAAAAATTTCACAATTGGAATTGTTGTTTAAACTGGAATGAACATCCCTGAACAGGGGTGGGAGCTTTGAACACCATGGAGGTTATTTACAAAAACTGGAATGTGCAAAATCCAGTGCAACACTGCAAAGAAGCCAAAGCTTAATTGAACAAGCTGAAGTTAGAAGCTGATTGGCAACCATGCCCAGCTGCACCAGGTTATTTTCCAATAATTGACACCCTCAGCCATGTGGATAGAACAATTAACACATATGCAGACTTCCAAACATCACTGATGAGATTAGGGAACTAGAACAGGGAGGTTCCACAACTTTCACACCTCTCATTTTGCTCTTGGGCATTCAACATCTGAAAAAGGCTTACTACCACTAGCTATTACATGACTCTAAGCCAAGCAAGGGACTCCATCTGACTCCTTTCATCATGTAGTCTTACTTATTTGTTGCTGAATGGAAAACTGATTTCACAATAATATTAATGCAATACTAATGTTTTTGTCTTTGCAGCCCAAAACAGTTGTGCCGTGGGTTCTAACGGATGCTCTCAATATGCCTCCTGCACATCCAGTATGGGAACATATGCTTGCCAGTGCAATCCTGGATATTATGATTTTAGCCCAGCTACTCCTGGCATACAGTGTGAACTAGGTAAAGATTTTGTTTCCTATTATGTAGTGATGGCAAAACAATTATTAACAAAATTTAGAAAAACAATATAAGGTCAACTCCAGAGGTATTGTTTTAAGAGGTTGTTGGAGCTGATGTGGCCTGCCAGATCATCCAGCTTCAGGTGTTGGTTGAGTAACATTCCAAAGATCCCCTTTTTGTCAGGAAGAGGGTACCAGTAAAGCAATGTGAATTAATGGGTTGGTATGGGTCAGTAAACACTGAAGTGAGTATCAAGACAAAGGATTACCATTGCACTCTCATCTCACACAGTTCACCTTATGGAAGCCTGCACTTCCAGGGCTTCCAATGGAGAAGGCTTCTTAAACAGGAATGGCCTCCCCCTATGATATCATCTACATACCAAGGAACTAATATATTCCTTATAAGATGCTATCCTAATAAAGAAACATTGTACTTCCTTTTTAAGGCAACAATGCCACACAGGGACCCCGCTACTACTGTTTGGTTGGCCCGCGTCACACTTGCAAGGAAAGTGTAATGTGGGTAAACTAATATATAGACTCAACCTAACTGCTTAAAGTATATGTAAACCCTAACTAATAATGTCTTTTATTTGCTTCCTTTTGGGCTGCTAAATATACCTTTAAAGGAAATATTTTATATCTGTTCTGTAAGTGCACAAAATACCCATTGACCCTTCCAGAAATCTTGTGGGCTGCTAACTTCCTGTGCTCTCTGCCTGTGCACAAGAATGGGTTATGATGATGAGGAAGAATGGAGGAGATGAGGAAGAGGGGAGGAGATGAGGAGGGGTTATGGAGATGAGGAAGAAGAGAGGAGATGAGGAAGAGAGAAGAGATGAGGGGGGTTATGGAGATGAGGAAGAGGGGAGGAGATGAGGAGGGGGTATGGAGATGAGGAAGAGGGGAGGAGATGAGGAAGAGGGGAGGAGATGAGGAGGGGGTATGGAGATGAGGAAGATGGGAAGAGCTGAGGAAGAGGGGAGGAGATAAGCAGGCATTATGGAGATGAGGAAGGGGGGGGGTGAGGATGGGTTATGGAGTTGAGAAAGAGCGGAGAAGATGAGGAAGAGGGAAAAGATGAGGAGGGGTTAGGGAGAAGAGAAGGAGGGTAGGAGATGAGGAAGAGGGAAAAGATGAGGAGGGACTGTGGAGATGAGGAAGATGGGAAGAACTGAGGAAGAGGGGAGGAGATAAGGAGGAGTTATGGAGATGAAGAAGGGGGGGGTGAGGATGGGTTATGGAGTTGAGAAAGAGCGGAGAAGATGAGGAAGAGGAAAAAGATGAGGAGGGGTTATGGAGAAGAGGAAGAGGGGAAGAGATGAGGAAGAGGGAAGAGATGAGGAGGGGTTGTGCAGATGAGAAAGAGGTGAGGGGATGAGGAGAGGCTGTGGAGATGAGGAAGTGGAAGAGATGAGTAGCGATTGTGGAGATGAGGAAGAGGGGAGGAGATGAGGAAGTGGTAAAAAATGAGAAGGGGTTGTGGAGATGAGGAGGGGTTTGGGAGATGAGGAGGAGGGGAAGAGATGAGGAAGAGGGGAGGAGATGAGGGGGGTTATGGACATGAGGAAGAGGGAAAAGATGACATAGGGTTATGGAGATGAGGGAAAAGGGGAGGAGATGAGGAGGGGTTATGGAGATGTGGAAGAGGGGAGGAGATGAGCAGGGTTTTTTTTTAATGCCTTAACGGCTGTTGAGACAATAAGCGTGATGTACTAAAGGAGTTGAGACTCTTCACTCAATAAATTGATATTTGTGTTCATTCAATCATGTTCAGGTCAAACTAAAGAACGAGAAACTTGCTTTTCACATGATTGGATAATTGAAGGAAATAATTGCTCCATTTATTGAATGAAGATTCCCAACTCAGAGCGCATTGTTTTCAATGAGCCATCCAGCTCATTGCAGAAGGATGAAGGATGCCAGAAGGATGAAGGATACAGGGCCTGCTAATCAGAAAATAAATCTACTGCTTTCTCCCCCTATAATTAGTAGTGTAATTATAATACAATCTATGATGAGGCACGGTAATAAAAAGGATTAGGACACAGTGATAAGATTATTAGGATCTCTTTTATCTATGCATCTAAAACAAATCATTGCAAATATAACATGTTCTAAAGCACCAGAAAACAGTTTTTTTTATAATGCAATTTTATATATCAAGGGTATGTTGTTCAACATTGTCCTCTGTTGCCAATACAGATGAGTGTGTCAATGGCAATAACACGTGTTCGTCAAGAGCCACCTGTACCAAGACAACTGGAGGTTACACATGTCAGTGCAATTCCGGATTTCAGGATACTGACCCCACCAACCCTGGACGATCTTGCACAGGTGAGCCTTCTCTGAGGTCCTTGGACCAAATATGAACTGCCATTTGTAAGCTTAGAGGATGTCATCTTTAAAGCAAACCTGTCATACATTCAAAACCAGAAGTCTGCAAAGACTACAGGTATTTATTAGACTGTAAGCTATTATGAGCAGGGCCCTCTTAACCCTCTTGTTTTTTATTGTATTATATCTGTATTGTCTCCCTTTATGTTGTAAAGCACTATGCAAACTGTTGGCACTGTATAAATCCTGTATAATAATAATATTACAATAATAATTTTTATAAAACGCTAACAATTCAAGCTGCGCTTCACATGCTGTACATTCACATCAGTAGCTGCCCTCAAGAAGCTTACAATCAAATGTCCGTATCTTATTACGTACATACTTACAAAATTATTATTATTATACAGGATTTATGTAGCGGCAACAGTTTGCAAATCACTTTACAATATAATGGGAGACAGTACAGTTACAATACAATAAAAAACAAGAGGATTAAGGGGGCCCTGCTCATAAGAGCTTACAATCTAATACATAGATACACATACTATGACCAGTTTAGACAGGAGCCAATGAACCTACCAGCTCATCTTTAGAGTGTGGGAGAAAGCCCATGCAAGCACAGGGAGAACATGCAAACTCATTGCAGCTAGTGAACTGAACCAAGAACCCCAGTTCTGCAAGGCAGGTTTTTGCTATTACCTTAGTTAGCCAGAATTCTCATCGTCAAAGTGAAATCTCATTCAAAACTTTAACTTTCTGAATAGAATGAGGGGAGGGGTTAGAACCTCTGTTGGGTTTTTTAAGGCCTGTGCTCCTATTGGAGGAATTTTCCTTCACTTTCCCATTGGTAACTGTCACTAGAAATCTTTAATGTCTAGGGTAGGACTAGATGATCTATTGAGTTGGTGCTGCATGGTATAAATCCAAAGCTGAGGGATCCAGAGAGAATGTTGGGTCTGCAAATGGGACCTGGGGTGCTCAGTTCATCTGAAGGGACTTCTCAGAGTACAGATTCATAAGCAAAATGCACTTGGTATGCAGGGCCAGGACAAGGGGTGGGCAGGAGGGGCGATTGCTCTGGGCACTGCAGTATCATGTGAGGTGGGGGGGGGCACCAAGAGGAGATTGGGCTGAGGGGATTTGTGTTAGGAGGGAGAATTTGGGAAGCTGCAGGTGGTAAGAATTGCTCTAGGAGGGGAACATTGGGGAGGTGCTAGGAGTGGTGATTTGGGGGGAATTGGGTTGGGAGGGAGGATGGGGGGATTTGTGCTAGAAAAGGTGACATGATAGTGGGGAGGGGATTTGTGATAGGAGGGGAATTTAATGGGGGGAAGGTATTTGTGCTTGTAGGGATGATTGGGGATATGTGTGCTGGAGGGGGTTGTGCTAGGATGAGGGATTGGGGGAGGGAAATTTGTGTGTGGGGGCATGGAATTTGTGCTCAGATGGGAAATTTGAGGGCTAGGAGGGGGAATTTTTTTTGGGTGGGTATTTGTGCTGGGTGCATATGGGGAGAGGGAGGATTCAAGCTGGGGGGGGGGGGGCGCAAAGATTTGTGCTGGGAGAGGGGATTTCAGCAATGCGGCAGATTTGTACTGGGGGAGAGGGAATTTCTGCTTAGCAGGTAAGCATGCAGATTAGTGCTCTTTTTTTTTTTGGGGTGGAGGGGATTTCGATTTCTGACACATAATTGTCATTTATCTTGAGAGCGGCGGGGGGGGGGGGGCGCAATTTGGCATGTTCTCCCTGGGCACTAGATGACTTTGTCCCGGCACTGTTGGTATATGGTGGATGTGGAGCACTTTGTACAAAGAGGCATCAGATTTTTTGATCATGAGACATTATAGATTCAAAATCTATTTATTGATAGTCAAAAAAAAGTACAGCCAATGCATTTCAGGGGATCAAAACATCCCCTTCCTTAGGGCTTTGAAAGATAGTGTAAGTCATAGGACTCTATGGACTCTAGAGTTGGCTTCTGGGTAATTTACACTTGTAGGCATGGCAGGCATTAGGGCATTCCAGAAAGCTTAGATTATCCAAAAGCCTTCAGGAAAAGATGCTAGGGGAAGCCTCACTCCTTAGATGTCAATAGGTGTAAATTTCAACTTGAGCTATAGAGGTCTGTAAACAACAGACTTTTTTTTTTTAGCAAAGTTGGAAAGGAAAGTCTTGAAAATGATGAAAGAGCATTAGAGCTCCATCTACTGGGTGAAAATAAGAATACAAAATAAGAATATGCAATGTTAGTTTTCAGTCTTATATTTTGTATTTTCAAGCACAATAAGTAAAGAGTATATACAAACCTAAATGTTATGTCCATACAGATGTGAATGAGTGCACCAATGGAAACAACACATGCTCACCGCTTGCTTACTGTACCAATACTGTGGCAAGCTACGAGTGTAACTGCTATCCAGGAATTCAGGATTTGAATACAACTAACCATGGGCGAAATTGTCTAGGTGAGTGCAGACCAATATCATCATCTTCCAATGTCTACATTTGCTTTAGTGTCCTCACTCAACTGGTTCAACTGAACCAACAGGCTCCCCTCAAAGGGTGCTAATATGTATGTGAAACCAGTTATTACTGTAATCATACACCTTTGTATCCTTACTGAATTTTTGCTTTGATGTCATCATGCTCAATTTGACATTTTCACAAGCAGCACTTATATTAAAACAAACCTAAATCCGTCAGCTTATGCTAAGCTTCTGCAATAGATCTCTCCACGATAAATATCTTAAAGAGTGCTGCGCAACATTCGTATAATATAAATCATCAATACCTCATTACTCCGCCATTAAATATACATATAAGCTCATATCAAACATGTGCAATATTCAAATGTAAAAAACAACAAATATATAGTTCAAAAGCCCGTAGGTGTGCCAGCGAGAGGTTTCCACCCCCATTGTGATGTTGTAAATGCATTACACCATTTATACAGACAAGAGTCCTCCTGCGCTGAAAGGAAGTCTACCTACTGAAAGCTGCCAGCACTTAAACTGATATCCAAACAGTGTGTGCAATAATCATAAATAGTGCAGCGCTTGAAGCAATACTACGTGCAATACAAAAACTGTGCGCACATACAAATGTGTCAATATTAAATAATATAAATAATATTAACCGTTTCAATACCGTGCAGTTTTACACCTTCCTGCCCAGGCCATTTTTCAGGTTTCAGCGCTCTCACACTTTGAATGACAATTGCGCGGTCATACAACACTGTACCCAAACTAAAATTTTATCATTTTCTTCACACAACTAGAGCTTTCTTTTGGTGGTATTTAATCACCACTGGGGTTTTTATTTTTTGCTAAATTAACAAAAAAAGACCAAAAATTTTGAAAAAAAACCACATTTTTCTTTGTTTCTGTTATAAAAGTTTACAAATAAATAATTGTTCTTCATATATTTAGGCCGAGATGTATTCTGCTACATGTCTTTGGTGAAAATAACCCAAATTAGGATGTATTTTTTAGTTTGTAGGAAGGTTATAGAGTTCACAAACTATGGTATAGATCTGAATATTGATCAATCCTGAAGTACTGACAGCCAATCTAATTTCTTCAGGTCCAAGAATGTCAGAATAGTACAGATATCCCCAAATGACCCCTTTTTGCAGAGTAGACAGTCCGACGTACTTCATAAGAGGCATGGCGAGTTTTTTGAAGTTGTATTTTTTTGTCATAATTTTTCAGAAAATGAAAAAATTAAAAAAATTATTTTCACTTTTTTTTTTACATACTGTCACCAGTGCAGTACAGCATCATCATATAACTGGCATGGTGGTTAACAGGGACACTGACTGGTGACAGTATGAAAAAAATATATATATATATTTTTTTAATTTATTTTTATTTTTTTATTATATTTAATTTTTTATTACATTTTTTTAATTTTTTTTAAGATTTTTTTTTCATATTTTACTATGACCAAAGTAGTACAATGTTACCATAGTAACATTGTACTACTTTGGGGAAATGATCAGTATTTTTTTTTTTTGTGAAGCCATCCATTGTATACAACTGTCATGTGACCTGCTGTGATTGGTCACAGCAGGTCACAGGGTACCAGCAACGGGAGCCGGTACTCGGATCTGTCATCGGCCGTGTCCGAGGTGCACGGCCGGTGACAGATTGCACTGCTGCGCCGCTCTGCATTAGCGCAAACTGCGCATGTGCGGGAGCACGCCAAATGGCGTGCACCCGGAGTGAAGAGACACATCTGAAGCCGCCAAACGGCCATTGGCCGGGCGGCTAATGGTTAAAATATGTTAAATCATTGAATAAAATGTATCTTAAATATATAGTGCCACTCAAAATAATCTCTTGACAATAGTGCCCACACAGTAAAAAAATATAATAACAGCCCCCTAAGTCACGAGTAGCCAGTGACATAACGCGTAGGTACACTATTACGCAGCTTCCGGTACGCGGTGACGCACTTCCAGCGCCAGCCGCCATCTTGGTACACCCAGGAAGTTCCTTTACATGCAGTACACCCACATATTGGTGAGGAAGGAGGACTGCGGGAACATGTGAGTGGGTTCTTCTTTTCTGCTTACTAACAATAAAGAGTCTTGGTTAAAATACTACACTTAGAGGATTCCTTTTTTGGCTCACTGGGTTGGTGAGCAATTATTCTCCAGAAGCTTCCGGTCTGGGGTAATGGGAGTCCCCTAAGAGATCCACATTGTGAGGAGAGGTACTTGCCGTCAGGAAATAGGGATCCAGGGTGATCCTGAAAGCTGTCTGGCCCTTGGGGGTCACTTGGAGGGGGTGAGGAGGCAATTTAGCCTTAGTAGGTGAAGAGTGTGGACACGCTCATGGAATACATGCACTATTTACACATTGTGTGAATTTTATATCACCTGTGGATTACTTTATGGACATTTTGTTTGATTTTTTGAGTGGTATTTGAAGTGTGGTCACTTTATTACACTTAAAGCACTGATTAAATTATCCTCCTTTGTAGGGGACTGTTATTATATTTTTTTACTGTGTGGACACTATTGTCAAGAAATTATTTTGAGTGGCACTATATATTTAAGATACATTTTATTCAATGATTTAACATATTTTAATATTATTTATATTATTTGATATTGACACATTTGTATGTGAGCACAGTTTTTGTATTGCACATAGTATTACTTCAAGCGCTGCACTATTTATGATTATTACACCGTTTATAGCTTCAAACCAGTTCCATGTCTACCCATGCAATAATATCACATCCACCAATATTTGTTATAGGTACTTCTATAGCGCCGTCAATTTACGCAGCGCTTTACATATATATTGTACAGTCATATCAGTCCCTAACCCTTAAGGGGCGTACAATCTAAGGTGACCTCTCTTCCGTGAATACCCCCACCAATCACTCTCCATGCTCACCTTACCACCTTACCAGCGCGCTTTCCCCTTTAAGGGGTCTTATTGGCCACTCCAGTTATCCAGATTCTTCCTTTAGATTCCTCCTCCATTATTACCAGTGATGTACGCAAGCAAACTTTCACCATCAATAAAGAAACAAAAACTATATATAATGTTTTATCACTTTAAAATCACCACTAAATATTTAATAAAACTCAATAAAATACACTCACAATGTTAGTGCACTAATCCTCAGTAGTGCACCACCCTAAAAACCATACTATTATATTTAGAGGTACATATCCCCTTAAGGGTAAGAGCACAGCATCACCAATCATTTGTATCTAGGCATGTGCTTCCGGGTGGCGCGATGACGTCACTAAGCTCCGTCCTCTCACGATACCTTTTTGTTTTTAGAACTTTTCAAATAACACAAAAGGTTAACACTTGGTTTTCAGCTGGAGATAGTTGCTGAAGTCATGACGTCTGGAAAGGCAGCAACGCCAATTTTTTTTTTCTATTGTGAGTTGAGATGGTTTCAGGGTTCCATTCTCCATTTGTTCTATTTTGCTGTCTGGACCACTGGGGACTTCCCTCATGTTCTGAAAGGACCCACACCAGAACCAAGACAAGTCAGCCAACCTACTAATATTTACTGAAGGTGGCATCTAATGGTCCTCCATAGAAGTAAAAGTTAGAGTTTACATGCTGGTAACACAAATAGGTCCGCTGAAAAGCCAGGCTCCCTGCTCAGCACAGTGAAATCTTTCTTATGAGATAAAAAAAACCCTGTTCCACAGAAATTAACATATCCATTTTTGTGTAAATAAATGTGTAAACCCCTTGAAAAGTTTGAGTCACGTGACCTCCATTCCATTTTCCATGTGCAGGTAATTGGTTTCAAGCACCTTTGGCAGAATAATACCACTCAGGGCTGATCAGATCAGGCACAGCATTTGGTTCTGTTCAGCCCTAACTAATGTTAATCATGTTAGTCCTTCTTTATCAAATCATCCAACCAATTCTGCCCACTCACTAGGTTTCAATAGGTGTATAATTCAACTTGAGCTATAGAGGTCTGTAAACAACAGACCTGGCTTTATCAAATCAGCCAACCAATTCTGCCTACTCACTAGGTTTCAATAGGTGTATAATTAAACTTGAGCTATAGGGGTCTGTAAACAACAGACCTGGCTATATCAAATCAGCCAGCCAATTCTGCCCACTCACTAGGATTCAATAGGTGTATAATTCAACTTGAGCTATAGAGGTCTGTAAACAATAGACCTGGCTTTATCAAATCAGCCAACCAATTCTGCCTACTCACTAGGTTTCAATAGGTGTATAATTAAACTTGAGCTATAGGGGTCTGTAAACAACAGACCTGGCTTTATCAAATCAGCCAGCCAATTCTGCCCACTCACTAGGATTCAATAGGTGTATAATTCAACTTGAACTATAGAGGTCTGTAAACAACAGACCTGGCTTTATCAAATCAGCCAACCAATTCTGCCTACTCACTAGGTTTCAATAGGTGTATAATTCAACTTGAGCTATAGAGGTCTGTAAACAACAGACCTGGCTTTATCAAATCAGCCAACCAATTCTGCCCACTCACTAGGATTCAATAGGTGTATAATTCAACTTGAGCTATAGAGGTCTGTAAACAACAGACCTGGCTTTATCAAATCAGCCAACCAATTCTGCCCACTCACTAGGTTTCAATAAAGTTGAGCTATAGAGGTCTGTAAACAACAGACCTGGCTTTATCAAATCAGCCAACCAATTCTGCCCACTCACTAGGTTTCAATAGGTGTATAATTCAACTTGAGCTATAGAGGTCTGTAAACAACAGACCTGTCTTTATCAAATCAGCCAACCAATTCTGCCCACTCACTAGGTTTCAATAGGTGTATAATTCAACTTGAGCTATAGAGGTCTGTAAACAACAGACCTGGCTTTATCAAATCAGCCAACCAATTCTGCCCACTCACTAGGTTTCAATAGGTGTATAATTAAACTTGAGCTATAGAGGTCTGTAAACAACAGACCTGGCTTTATCAAATCAGCCAACCAATTCTGCCCACTCATTAGGTTTCAATAGGTGTATAATTAAACTTGATCTATAGAGGTCTGTAAACAACAGACCTGTCTTTATCAAATCAGCCAACCAATTCTGCCCACTCACTAGGTTTCAATAGGTGTATAATTCAACTTGAGCTATAGAGGTCTGTAAACAACAGACCTGGCTTTATCAAATCAGCCAACCAATTCTGCCCACTCACTAGGTTTCAATAGGTGTATTATTCAACTTGAGCTATAGAGGTCTGTAAACAACAGACCTGGCTTTATCAAATCAGCCAACCAATTCTGCCCACTCATTAGGTTTCAATAGGTGTATAATTAAACTTGAGCTATAGAGGTCTGTAAACAACAGACCTGGCTTTATCAAATCAGCCAACCAATTCTGCCCACTCATTAGGTTTCAATAGGTGTATAATTAAACTTGAGCTATAGAGGTCTGTAAACAACAGACCTGGCTTTATCAAATCAGCCAACCAATTCTGCCCACTCACTAGGTTTCAATAGGTGTATAATTCAACTTGAGCTATAGAGGTCTGTAAACAACAGACCTGGCTTTATCAAATCAGCCAACCAATTCTGCCCACTCACTAGGATTCAATAGGTGTATAATTCAACTTGAGTTATAGAGGTCTGTAAACAACAGACCTGGCTTCATTTTTTGTTAAACAAAGTCAGCAGAGGTTGATGAACACATTAGGCTCTTTTATGCAGACATTACAAATGCTGCATTTAGATCTACACAGCATTTATTTTTGAAGTTCTATGATAGCCACTGAGTCCATTCACACAGCAGCATTAGCTGAATATTCTAGTAATGCATACAGAAAATAAACTCCAGAGTCTTGCATTCCAGGGTGCATAATGTGAAGTAATTTGCGCTTTTACATATCTATAAATGTGTGAACATGTGTATGTACATGCATATGCATGTAAATTCATCTAGCTACTAGAATGAATGTATACGTAAATGCTGTACGCACATTATACATGCCATTACACCATTTTCAGTGTCGCTCATACTGTATCTTGCTTAGCAAATGCTGTTAGTTACAGCTGTGACCGGACATACTGGATAGACCTGCTATATGGCCAATTATAGATGGAAAATACCAGCCAATCAGAGTTGACAACCTTACCTCCAATATGTTTCATGAAAACTAACCCTCTAATCTTTATATGTCTTACAGATCCCGTGCTCTGCTATAGCAGTGCGACTCTTTGCTCCTCAAGCTCCTACTGTTTGGATTCCAAAAACTTGATTTGTGCAAGTAAGTGCTTAAATCTGTTACTACTCGAATATTGCAAAGGTCCTACTGTAGTGTACAATCTTCCACCCTCCTATTAAAGTGTATGAATAGACAAAACCCCTTCTTGCAGTTGTATGCCGGGTTGAAAACCCCGTCAGGTTTTTTTTTTTTTGGTCATGAATGTCACCTTGAAAAGATTTCCCTTCACTAGAGATTGTTGAGTTTCAAATTTGTTCGATGAGTTAATAATTTGGATTGTCATATTCGTTATGTTAGAATGATTCGTTAGAATTTGTTTCATATATTTAGATTCATTATTTTCAAATTGATTAAAAATTCAAAAATGTATTTGTTATTTTTAACCACTTGACCTCCAGAGGGTTTACCCCCCTTAATGACCAGGCCTCTTTTTCCTACTCGGCGCTGCACTAATTCAACTGACAATTGCGCGGTCATGCAATGCTGCACCCAAACTAAATTCACGTCCTTTTTTTCACACAAATAGAGCTTTCTTTCGGTGTAATTTGATCACCTGTGCGCTTTTTATTTTTCACGCTATAAACAAAAAAAGGCCAAACATTTTGAAGAAAAACAATATTTTTTACATTCAGCTATAAAAAATATATAGTAAACTCAAAGTTGGTTATAAATTTAGGCCAAAATGTATTCTGCTACATGTTTTTGGTAAAAAAAATGGAGGTGGTGAGACCTCCATGCTAAAGGCAAAGGACCCTGTTCAGAAGGTTTCTTTCTTCTGTTTTCCACAGGCAGACAATCTGGACTTTGTTTTTCATGAACTTGAGATATATTCAGATCGGCTGCCCTGTTAACAATACATAAACGAACTTGTAATTGGTATTAAAGAAAGATATTGTTCTTTTTCTCCATAGGTAACCAAGCTTTTCCCTCCAGCGTAGAGATGAAGGATATGGAATTCAAGACAGATCTATATAATGCCTCCAGCCAAGCTTACAATAACCTCACTCTGCTTTTCACTGTCAATGTAAGTAGTCCTTCAGCACACATTTAGAGTTTCTGTTACTGTTTCAGCAACTGTAAATTGTATAGTCTTCAAGGAACACTCCTCTATACTGTAGCACAAGGGTCTCCAAACGTTCTAAAGAAAGGGCCAGTTTACCATCCTTCGTACTTTAGGGAGGACTGTGCCCAATGCGAGTAAACAATGCCTTATCTTTGATATTAAAGGGAGGAAAAATTGGTGTCAGTTGGAGAATAGTGTCCCATTGTTGGTGTCAGTGGCAGGAATTATTCCCCATTGTTGGTGTCAGTGGCAAGCGTTATGCCACTTTGTTGGTGTTAGTGACAGGAATAATGCCTCAAGGGCCAGATAAAGGCAAGCAAAGGGCCACAGTTTGGAGACCACTCTCCTAGGGCAAGGTCTTAGCCACTGGATATCTTGCATTATATGTGGTCTTCAGTAATTACTTTACCAAACTCACAAGAAAGCATTTAGGTTATTGTGGGTCAAAATCTGATCTGGATTGTTACAAATTCTTCTGTAACTCTTTCCACCAGCTCCCAGCAGCCCTTTAAGGGGTTCTTTCTGTCAAAGTCTGGTAGAGAGCTCTTGACCATGTGATTGGCTATGACAGCGGTCACATGATTGGCAGCCCATCCTGCACCTCCTGATTTAAAACCGTGACTGGGAGGTGTTGGTGACAGCTAAGCCACAATGTTGGGGACACTGAGCAAGTGGCTCCCAGCACAGAAAAGTGCCCACCACCATTGTGCCAAATATATACATAAGGCCAGCAACAACAAGTTATTGAAATGTATGTTCTTTGACTATAATTTATTTTTCTATGCTTGTCATGCATACTTTGCCTATGCATCTGTTCCCCCCCAAGCCTGTGACTTGACAGTGACATGAGGTCATCACTCTGTCACTCTGCTCTCTCCTCCTTGTGCTACTTTTCCCTGCCCCAGCTCTTCTGTATTGCGGATTGCAAGTCAAATTCCAGCACTCTCACATGATGCAACTATTTCCAAGCTACATATTTGTAAACTTGTTCCATGTTAGCAGCTCAGACAACATTGAAAACTTCAAACAAAACAGCCAGGAAACTAGCATTCTCAAAAGTCAGCAATGGCAGCCCCTATTATACCTTTAGACAGATGACTAAAAACATTACCTGTCCAGGTGACAGGAGTCAGAAGGAAGTAAGAAAGGAGACATGAAAGGTTATAGAAACCTGACCAAGGTTCTAACCATAACCCACTTTATAAAATTTTATTTTGTTGCTGTCTGAATTCCCATTGCGAAACTTTCCCCATCTACATTTTCTATCTGACTGTCAAATGAACAGGAAATGAAGAGAATCTCCCTAAAAGGACCACAGACAACAATATGAACTGATAGAGGTTCAAACCCTTCCATACCTTGCCCAAAAATAAAATGATTAGTTTGGAGTTGGCCTCTCAATTAGTTGACCTTGATTTTTACTTTTTATTAATTGCCTCATTTCTTCCTATTTTCAGCTCACCAATTACATGAAAAACACTCTGAATGTCACCAACTTCCAGATCATTGTGGTTGGCTTCAGGAAGGGAAGCGTGGTCGCCCACTTCACATCATTAATAAACTCATCTGACTCCATTAGTCTCGACACTTTCCAGACGACTCTGAGGAGTGGCATGAATTCAATTTCAAATTCCTTCTCACTCAATGTCATGCAGCGTAAGTATTCATTTATTTCACCTTTATGTATTGCACCAACACTTTTTTCATCAGGCATCAACCTAGAGGAGCCAGATAAGTGTTTGGTGGATTTTGGTTCTTATCTCTATTGGTGGTAACATTTCAGTGCTTAGGTTTCCTCATCTTTACATCTACTATGGCTGGTAAAAGGGACTCCCACTATTCCTGATGAACTTTTAATTATTTTAATATTGTGATGATTGAAACTTGAGGTATGGTAACATACCTGCTGTAGCAGGAGGAATGGAAATCTTGGGTGTGCAGAGAACGTATCAGCAATCCACAAAACATACACAATATGGCCAGAAGTATGAGGATTCCCCTCCAAATTATTGAGGTCAAATGTTTCCAGTGAGGGTACCTGTTAATACTATAGCATACAAAGACATGTTAGACAATTGCAGTAGCAATTTGGAGGAGGTCCTTTTCTGTTCATATGACTATGCCCCTTTATTTTAAAGCCTGCTTAATAAAGACATGATTTGATGAGTTAGGTGTAAAGGAACTCGAGTGGCCTCCATGGAGCCTTGACCTGAACACCTTTGGGATGGATTCGAATGCCAATTTTGAGGCAGGTGCACTCATCCAAGTCCCACAGATCCACTTCAAAATCTTATGGAAAGCCTTCCCAGAAGAGCGGTACGGTTATAGTTATAAAAGTCGGGGAAGGTCCATGTTTTGGAATGGAATGCCCAACAAGCTTATGTAGGTGTAATGGTCAGGTGTTCAAAAGCTTTTTACCATATGGTGCATAAGACTCTTGAGGCTTACAAAGCCAACCAGATTCTATCTATAACTAAAATATCACTTTTGGTTGGCACTTCAGGCTAATATTCCTACAACAATCCTACAGTCTTTTACACACCAGGGATAATGTAGACCAGCCTTTCTCGACCTTTTTACCCTAGAGCAGTGGTCTCCAAACTGCAGCCTGTGGGCTGGATACGGCAGGCCTTTGACAACCTTGTAGTCATGCTGCTGGCTCTGCCAAGTGGCGTTGCACATAGAACTGTGCAGGCACCATCTGATGAGAGATCAGCTAGCCACAGCTCAAGGAACCCCTAGCCAACTCTGGAGGAACCCAAGGGTTCCACAAAACCCTGGTTGAAAATGTCTGACATAGACTGAAACCATTTAGCTTGGCAACATGTTTTTGGCTTTTGGGAGGGATCCAACACAAAAATGATGGAAATTGAGCTCTAAAGCCTATTAATACAAGGTACTACTTGATTGCACCAAACAAGCCCGACTATGTATAGGCCTGTGTTGATGAGTTTTGAGTTTTTGTCAGTGGGCAAATGCAGTGAGCTTTTAGGTGCCTTGAATTTGAAAGACTCTTTTGAGATCATTCAAGGTTCATTGACAAGTGCATTTGATCTGCATCTGACCTCTTTCTAAGGAGGCCTTGTGCTGCCTATGCATTCTAATTGACTTGTATGGAGGGAAAAGCAGTTCTGATGTGAACAGAAGCCTATTGAAACCCTAAAATGTACAGCTGCCACAACTGATAGAAGTGTGATTTTAAATGTCCGCTTTAATGACATAGTTACATAGTTAGTCTGGCTGAAAAAAGACAAATGTCCATCCAGTTCAACCATTAAAAAAAAAAAAAAAAGTTATAATCCTATACCCACAGTTGATCCGGAGGGAGGCACAAACCCCAGCAAAGCATGATCCAATTTGCTCCTGCAGGGAAAAAAAATTATTTCCCGATCCCCTGAGAGGCAATCGGATATTTCCTGGATCAACTTTACCTATAAATGTTAGTATCCAGTTATATTCTGTGTATCTAAGAAAGAGTCCAGGCTTTTTTTTAAAGCAATCCACTGAGCTGGCCAAAACCAACTCTTGAGGGAGTCTATTCCACATTTTCACAGCTCTTACTGTGAAGAAACCTTTCCATGTTTGGAGATTAAATTATTTTTCTTCCAAACGTAAAGAGTGCCCCCTTGTCCTCTGTGATGACCTACAGGTGAATAGCTCAACACTATGTGAACCACTGATGTATTTATACATGGAGATCATATCCCCCCTTATGTATTATACATGGAGATCATATCCCCCCTTATGTATTATACATGGAGATCATATCCCCCTTATGTATTATACATGGAGATCATATCCCCCCTTATGTATTATACATGGAGATCATATCCCCCTTATGTATTATACATGGAGATCATATCCCCCCTTATGTATTATACATGGAGATCATATCCCCCTTATGTACTATACATGGTGATCATATCCCCCCTTATGTATTATACATGGAGATCATATCCCCCCTTATGTATTATACATGGTGATCATATCCCCCCTTATGTATTATACATGGAGATCATATCCCCCCTTATGTATTATACATGGAGATCATATCCCACCTTATGTATTATACATGGTGATCATATCCCCCCTTATGTATTATACATGGAGATCATATCCTCCCTTATGTATTATACATGGTGATCATATCCCCCCTTATGTATTATACATGGAGATCATATCCCACCTTATGTATTATACATGGAGATCATATCCCCCCCTTATGTATTATACATGGAGATCATATCCCCCCTTATGTATTATACATGGAGATCATATCCCACCTTATGTATTATACATGGTGATCATATCCCCCCTTATGTATTATACATGGAGATCATATCCCCCCTTATGTATTATACATGGAGATCATATCCCCCTTATGTATTATACATGGAGATCATATCCCCCCTTATGTATTATACATGGAGATCATACCCCCCTTATGTATTATACATGGAGATCATATCCCCCCTTATGTATTATACATGGAGATCATATCCCCCCCTATGTATTATACATGGAGATCATATCCCCCCTTATGTATTATACATGGTGATCATATCCCCCTTATGTATTATACATGGAGATCATATCCCCCCTTATGTATTATACATGGAGATCATATCCCCCCTTATGTATTATACAGGGAGATCATATCCCCCCCTATGTATCATACATGGAGATCATATCCCCCTTATGTATTATACATGGAGATCATATCCCCCCCTATGTATTATACATGGAGATCATATCCCCCCTTATGTATTATACATGGAGATCATATCCCCCCCTTATGTATTATACATGGAGATCATATCCCCTCTTATGTATTATACAGGGAGATCATATCCCCCCTTATGTATTATACATGGAGATCATATCCCCCCTTATGTATTATACATGGAGATCATATCCCCCCTTATGTATTATACATGGAGATCATATCCCCCCCTATGTGTTATACATGGAGATCATATCCCCCCTTATGTATATACATGGAGATCATATCCCCCCTTATGTATTATACATGGAGATCATATCCCCCCTTATGTATTATACATGGAGATCATATCCCCCTTATGTATTATACATGGAGATCATATCCCCCTTATGTATTATACATGGAGATCATATCCCCCCTTATGTATTATACATGGTGATCATATCCCCCCTTATGTATTATACATGGTGATCATACCCCCCTTATGTATTATACATGGAGATCATATCCCCCCTTATGTATTATACATGGAGATCATATCCCCCCCTTATGTATTATACATGGTGATCATATCCCCCTTATGTATTATACATGGAGATCATATCCCCCCTTATGTATTATACATGGAGATCATATCCCCACTTATGTATTATACATGGAGATCATATCCCCCCCTTATGTATTATACATGGTGATCATACCCCCCTTATGTATTATACATGGAGATCATATCCCCCCTTATGTATTATACATGGAGATCATATCCCCACTTATGTATTATACATGTTGATCATATCTCCCCTTAATCTGCTCTTCTCAAGAGGGAATAAATTCAGTTCCTCTAATCTCTCCTCATAGCTGAGCCGTTAATCCATTTTTTTTTCTTTGCAGCAATAGTCACAAACAACACAATCACCAAACCCACTACTGAAGACAACAACTGGCGGAGTGCCACCATCATCGTTGCTGTTCTTCTGGGAGCACTGCTGCTAATAGTGGTCATTCTGGCCGCCGTGTGGATCTACACAAAGAACAAAATCGGTTCATTCTCCCCAAAGAAGGATATCACATGGTCCACTTATAGGCACCTATAGTAGCCTGTGACATAATGTACTTCCTTTGTCTTCTGGTATATGGACTAAGCAGGAAAATGGACCTCATCGCTTCTGCTGCCTGCGGGATATACTGCTCACTATTCACATACAGGAGTAACATTTATTTTATATATATATATATATATATATATATATATATATATATATTGTATGTCTGTATGGAGCATAGATGGCCAGTTGTGATGTACAGGCTTATCCAGGAGTTGCTTAGTGCAATGCCCATAGTAACAAGTTGGATTTCATATCACGGAAATATGATTTCTGGTTACTATGGGCTGATACCCTTTTTCAATTATTGATTGGCTTATTGACTAAGAGTAACAGAGTGTTGATCGCTCTGGTTGCCTCTAATCCTAGCACACTGCCTTTGTGTCATTGTGTGTGGTATATACAGCACAGTCTGTATACATATATACATATATATATACACACAGTAAGAAAGCAATTCAAAAAAGTTTTTTTGTATGCTATATCTTGTGAAGCGTTTCTGTGAAAGTGGTTGTGCCAAGTCAACCCTCAACAGATGGCTAGGGCTTAATACTACTAGTAACCTTATAGTAAGTCTGCCACGTTTACAAAAACACTTTTTTTACATTTTTTTTAAAGCAGATTTTGGCAAAATAAAATAATGAAATGACATTTGCAGTGTTAGATATATTATCCTTTAATATGACAAACTTAGTGACCTTGCTACAGTTCTGTTGCCCATAATGATATAAAGTAACAAAGGGAAGGAAAAAAGATGGAGGGCGAATCTGCAATAGACCCATTAACCAATGGCATGTAAGAAGCAAGGGTGGCCCCTCTGCTTAAGTTACCATCTATCAGTCATTCTTCATTTTGCAGCTATTTCATTCATATTATGGTAATTAAAATCAATCTTCCCTTTCAAACCAAATTTTATAGGTACAAAAAAAAAAAAACAAAAGCAAAAAACTTCACTGCTAGGTCATCCCTATAATGTGTCTAATATGCGTATCTAGTGGCCATAATGGGGTATTTATACCTTGATTTAAAAAAAAAGTGTATTATAGCCACTAGGTAGAGCTGAAGATCATAGGAAATGTCCTTTATAAACAGATCCCTTATGTGTTTGCAAAAAAAAACTGTTTTATTTAGCAATATACTTGAAGGATGGGTACAGGATTGCAGAAAATCAGAAACTATGCAAAAAGTGATAAGGATTCAAATATATTTGCACTGAACAAAAAAGCGCTTTATTCTTTTATATACTTTGTTATGGTAGTTTTTAATGTGCAGAGAATTTTATTTACTTTTATTTATTAAGTGCCAAAGCTTGGGGAGGGGTTAATCTTTACAGCTGAGGGGGTACAATGCATATATAATCAATATAGTATAAATGGAATAAGGGCCGCCTATTAATACATGGATGTTGTAAATGCTGCATCATGGGCAGGCATGATATTTATCATTCCGGAGCCTTGCTTACAATCTAAGGACCCCCTCAGTGGAAAGGTCCCCCCCTCAAATGTAGAGCCTCTATACATGGGCCTATAGCTGATACAAATAACTTTGGCGCTGGGTATAGCCGAATGTAACTCCCAGGCCTATTAGCCTTAAATATGAACAAATATTACTTTTTGCTTGTTTACATGATAATATATACTAAATAAATTATACTGAGTATATATTCATACTGTGTAATAAGAGAGGACTTTATATGGCATAGGACTGCATGTAATTTGTATACGGATTAAACAATATACATATTAAATTAATGTTTTCTATTTATTATGATGCTATTTAAGCTAAAGGCAATAAACACATTATTTTATTAATGGATGACTTATATTTATTTATGATTTTGTGTCAGTTATCTATCTATATGTAATCTATCTATCTATCTATCTATCTATCTATCTGTATTCTATCTATCTATCTATCTATCTATCTATCTATCTATCTATCTATCTATATGTATTCTATCTATCTATCTATCTATCTATCTATCTATCTATCTGTATTCTATCTATCTATCTATCTATCTATCTATCTATATGTATTCTATCTATCTATCTATCTATCTATCTATCTATCTATCTATATGTATTCTATCTATCTATCTATCTATCTATCTATCTATCTATCTATATGTATTCTATCTATTTATCTATCTATCTATCTATCTATCTATCTATCTGTATTCTATCTATCTATCTATCTATCTATCTATCTATATGTATTCTATCTATCTATCTATCTATCTATCTATCTATCTATCTATATGTATTCTATCTATCTATCTATCTATCTATCTATCTATCTATCTACGTATATGTATTCTATCTATCTATCTATCTATCTATCTATCTATCTATCTATCTGTATTCTATCTATCTATCTATCTATCTATCTATATGTATTCTATCTATCTATCTATCTATCTATCTATCTATCTATATGTATTCTATCTATCTATCTATCTATCTATCTATCTATCTATCTATCTATATGTATTCTATCTATCTATCTATCTATCTATCTATCTATCTATCTATCTATATGTATTCTATCTATCTATCTATCTATCTATCTATCTATCTATCTATCTATATGTATTCTATCTATCTATCTATCTATCTATCTATCTATCTATCTATCTATCATACCTCATGTAGCGCAACCCCTCTAAGAAGCCACTGGTGAACTTGATTTCTTTCTCCCAGTTACAGCCAGGCCCGGATCTAGGGTCGTGCTTGTGTGGAATATGCCCCCTAGATTTTACTTGTGCCCCCCAGACCTCTGAGAGTGCATCCACAAATCCATGAGACCTGATGGGGACAGTTGATGTAAAGTGCGCCCTCTGATGAGGCAATTGATGTAAGGGGGCTCTCTGATGAGGCAATTGATGTAAGGGGGCACTCTGATGAGGCAATTGATGTAAGGGGGCACTCTGATGAGGCAACTGATGTAAGGGGGCACACTGATGAGACAATTGATGTAAGGGAGAACTCTGATGAGGCAGTTGATGTAAGGGGGCACTCTGATGATTCAATTGATGTAAGGGGGCACTCTGATGATTCAATTGATGTAAGGGGGCACTCTGATGAGGCAATTGATGTAAGGGGGCACTCTGATGAGGCAATTGATGTAAGGGGGCACTCTGATGAGGCAATTGATGTAAGGGGGCACTCTGATGAGGCAATTGATGCAAGGGGGCACTCTGATGAGGCAACTGATGTAAGGGGGCACTCTGATGAGGCAATTGATGTAAGGGGGCACTCTGATGAGGCAATTGATGTAAGGGGGCACACTGATGAGACAATTGATGTAAGGGAGAACTCTGATGAGGCAGTTGATGTAAGGGGGCACTCTGATGATTCAATTGATGTAAGGGGGCACTCTGATGAGGCAATTGATGTAAGGGGGCACTCTGATGAGGCAATTGATGTAAGGGGGCACTCTGATGAGGCAATTGATGTAAGGGGGCACTCTGATGAGGCAATTGATGCAAGGGGGCACTCTGATGAGGCAACTGATGTAAGGGGGCACTCTGATGAGGCAATTCATGTAAGGGGGCACTCTGATGAGGCAATTGATGCAAGGGGGCACTCTGATGAGGCAATTGATGTAAGGGGGCATGCTGATGAGGCAATTGATGTAAGGGGGCATTCTGATGAGGCAATTGATGTAAGGGGGCACTCTGGTGAGGCAGTTGATGTATGGGGGCACTCTGATGAGGCAATTGATGTAAGGGGGCACTCTGAGGGGGGCAATTGATAAAAGGGGCATTCTGGTGAGGACACTTGATGTAAGGAGGGACTCTTATAGGAGTCTTGATGTAAGGAGGAACTGAGAACAACTCCTGATATAAGAAAGGACTCTGTTAGGGACACCTGATATAAGGGGGCACAGGTTCTGTTTAACCACCATAAACTAATGACTGCATCCCCAGTTCACTCCTGCACATCCTCTGCGCTACCTGTCAGACAATATTTCCAGGTTATGACTGGTATAGAAGTGTGTGGAATGAACACGGAATATTGGTTCCATGCATCCCTGTCACACTACTGACCTTATGCCCCTGACTTTTTTTACTGCACCCCAAGATCAGATAGGCCAGATCCAGCCATGGTTAGAGCACACACAGCCAGGCACATAGCATTTTGCTTCACTCTTTCACTGGATCAAATGAACAGTCTAGGGATGTCTTTTTAGGGTTTTATTGTAATGGTGAACCTGGAAGGGGTGAAGGGAGTATAGAATACCCCAAAAATGGTGAACTGAATTCTTTGAGGACTCTTCTCTATTATGCTGAGCTGCAGAAAACATCTCACAGAATCTCTAATGCTGAAAGGTGACAAGGACTTTCCCCAAAGACCAAAAGCTACACACAGTCACTAACTTCAAGCACTGGGGTCATCTACTCACCATGCCATAGGAACATCTGCTGCCTCCTTCCAATATCCACCGGGCTCATCTCAGTGAATGAAACATAGACTCACACCACCATAGAACAGCTGGTCACTTCTCCCCTAACTTCCTCCTGGCTCTCTCCAGTGAGCTTCTCCAGACCCAACTTCAGGACTAGGCTTTGCAAATAGGCCTCCCAGCTAAGGCTTCAGCTGGAACTTCAATGTCTTCTAGATGGCACCTCCAGTAATCCTGCCTCAGGGGCAGAGCCCCTGCACAGGGGTCTCGTCCAACAGGACCTGACCCAGGAATTCTGCTCCTCCTATCTCAGACCTCTGGATATTTATGGACTCTCCAGCTCCCTACTGGGCACACCTTCCCGAGGATTGGCTGGGTTTCCCATAAATATTCAGGCATCCCACTCTCTTCTTCCTCCCACTATGATTCTAGAATCCTCTAGAATACGGGGGAAAGCAATCAGAGCAACAGCATGCGAGACACTAAGCCGGCCAGAACAATCAATCCCTGCTCCGCCGATTACATAGCTAGACTAAATTTACCTAACAACCTACACTAATCTAGGAGGGTACTATACACACACACATTATATATATATATATATATATATATATACATACATACACACTCACCGGCCACTTTATTAGGTATACCTTGCTAGTCCCAAGAAAACATCCCCCACACCATTACACCACCACCACTAGCCTGAACCGTTGATACAGGGCAGGATGGATCCATGCTTTCATGTCAATTATGCCAAATTCTGACCCTACCATCTGAATGTCTCCGAAACCAAGCTGCCCATTCTCGTCTGACCTCTGACATCAACAAGGCATTTGCGTCTGTCTTCACCACATCTATATGCCAAAATGCATTGAGTTGCTGCCATGTAATTGGCTGATTAGCAATGTGTGTTACCAAGCAATTGAACAGGTGTACCTAATAAAGAGGTCGATGAGTGTATATATATATATCCATTGATACATTCGGATCCCAACAGCATTCTTTTGATTGAACCTCTGTCTGCAGCAGCTGGCAGTATCAGCAGCACTGTGCAATCCTCTGACACTATATAAATCCTGCATAATAATAATAATTATAATATCATGGCAATAAAAGCACTGATGGCTCTGACTGGTGGCAAATAACATGAAAATAGACAGGGACAGCTAAAAGCAGTGCAACAGTTTTTCCCCTTGTAGGACCCTGCTGTAGCTCCCCAGATAGGGTTAGTTTGGCCACTAAGGGTACCCCTGTACAAGTAGGCACCATTTAAATAAGAGAGTGGGGCAAAGTCAGTTGTTGTTGGTGGTGGAGTAGTAGAGCGAAGACAGAGAAGGCAGGTATTCCTGATTTAGGCCCTCGTGGGACTCCACGAGCCTCACCAGAAGAGACCATGTAGTACACCTGACTATGGCTTTCCCCTCTGGGGAACACCAGAACTCTCTCTAGCCCTGAGTGAGCCAGAACAGAATAGCTGGAGTCAGGGGCGGACTGACAACTCCTGGGGCCCCCGGGCAATAGGGGATCATGGGGCCCCTGTGTCCTTGCCCAAACTCAAAAAAGCCTATGAAAAAGGTACCAGGGGCATCTCATGGGGCCCCTTACTGACCCCGGGCCCTCAGGCAGTGCCTGAGTTTCCAAATGGTCAGTCTGCCCCTGGCTGGAGGACTGTTTGTTGATCATTGCCCAGTTGCCAGAGGATGGAAATGTATGCAACTAAGAAGAGGTTCCTATGCGTTCAATGAAACTATGTTGTGTCCTTCATGAATCCAAGAAGAGTTTACTGCAGGATCAATCTAGCTGTGTAATGCCGGGTCACAGTCAGCAAAGCAAGAACAAGAAAAACATTGAGCCAGTCTCTTCCTTGCAAGTTAAGGGTTGATGACCTATAGCTGAGGATTCTGTCGCAAATGCACTAATACGGCTACAATCACCTCTATATTTCTTAAAAATTTTCAGCAGACATTTTTCAAGCTATACATTTTAATGATGACAAATATGTTTATTATTTTTAAGTAATACCCCACTTTAACACCTAGGTGCCCACAATCTATAGAATAACTTTCCCTAGGTTATGCTGGCCACACACTAGTAGATTTTCAAACAAACATTCATTCTTACGAAAATTCAGTACATTTGATGGCTTGAAAAATGTTGGAAAGTACTTCATAAATATGTGTTTTCAACTTTCCATTTTGAAACAAATGGACATTACCAAATGAAAACATTATTCACTGTTAGAACTTTGTTTGAGAAAAAATTTCCATCCTGCTCATTTGACTTTTCCTATTACTGCTGTCGAAAAAAAGAACATAGATTTGACCCCACTAAAAATGAAAAAATCAAACAATGTTCTCGAAATGAAAAAGCTTTAACTAAAATTTACTAGTATTTAACCAGCTGTACTTGTGCTTGTGTGCAGTACTATATCAATATATATACTGATATAGTACTGCTTGGACTTTGAAGAAGGGGACACTCCCCGAAAGCTTGTCCTCAAAATTGTATGTTAGTGCAAATAAAAAAAAGTATCACGGACAGTACTCAATTGTTTCTGTCAAAAAAAAGAAAAAGTTGTGCGGAGCGAAAGTAAAAAACAGTTTGTCCACTGGGTGTCACTGTTTCACTCTGTTGGAGGCATCATTGGGAGGACACAATTGCTTTTGAAGGTGAAATGCAGGCCATAGACGGGGAGAAAAACGGCCGATTTTTCTTTAAAAAAATGAAAAATCGGTCGTTCAAGCGGCCGACGTTACCAGCAATGGTAAAAAAAATCGGTCAATTTTCATCCCGTCTACAGCCGGCAAAAAGTGTCCCTGCAGAGAGCTCCGCTATTTCTTTGACAGTTCTTTGACATTTACAGCGGCTGCAACAATGTATCTATTTGTATTTATTTAGGATACAGATGTTTTTATTTGGAAACAAATAGATACATTGTTGCAGCCGCTGTAAATGTTTAAGAACTGTCAAAGAAATAGCGGAGCTCTCTGCAGGTACACTTTTTGCCGGACTGGAATTCCTCTTATTTTTCATCCTCTTCTTCTTCTTCCTCTTCTTCTTCCTCTTCTTCTTCTTCATCCTCTTCTTCTTCTTCATCCTCTTCTTCTTCATCCTCTTCTTCTTCTTCTTCATCCTTTTCTTCATCCTCTTCTTCAAACTCTTATTCTTCTTCATCCTCTTCTTCTTCCTCTTCTTCTTCCTCTTCTTCATCCTCTTCTTCTTCTTCTTCCTCTTCTTCTTCTTCTTCATCATCATCCTCTTCTTCTTCTTCATCATCATCCTCTTCTTCTTATTCTTCTTCTTCATCCTCTTCTTCTTCTTCATCATCCTCTTCTTCTTCTTCATCCTCTTCTTCTTCTTCATCCTCTTCTTCATCCTCTTCTTCATCATCTTCATCATCATCTTCTTCTTCCTCTTCTTCTTCATCCTCTTCTTCATCCTCTTCTTCTTCTTCATCCTCTTCTTCTTCATCCTATTCTTCATCCTCTTCTTCTTCTTCTTCATCCTCTTCCTCTTCTTCTTTTTCTTCTTTTTGTCTTCCTCTTGCAGGTCACCGCTCATGCACAGATTTTTTTATCGGTAAAAAATCGGCCGATTTGCTTATCATTGCCGCGAAAATCGGCCGATCGGCAAAATCGGACGATTTTTTTCCAACTTTACCGATAAAAAAAATCTGCAAAAATACCGAAAAACGGCTGAACAAATAGCCCACTAACGATCCGAAAATCGGCCGATTTTATTTTCGGCCGAAAAATCGGCCGATTTTGCGACCCGTCTATGGCCCCCATAAGGCTCTATGTACACTGCAGCTGATAAACTGCCGTTTAGGAGCTTTTCTGCATTTTTTTCAGCAGCCCCTGAACTCCCCTTAATGTTTTCCTATGTTTCCATGTACACATCGTTGTTTACAGCAGGCAGTTGAGTTTACAGTCGTTCTTTTGAACGCTCCAAACTAGCGTTCAGGAGTAGATTTTACCAGCGTTTCAAACGCCAAACACTTGTAAACATGTGTAAACGCTTGTAAACACGGTTAACCGCATTTATAAAAATACGGAAGTGATGCAGCGCTACTCTGATGATAATATTGATAATACTATATAAATAAACATATAAATGAAAAAGTGTATAAAGTGACACAATGTGCAACAAAACCATAAACAGTGACCTGATCCTCTAGGGATCTATAATAAGTGAACTGATCCTACATGGATCTAAAGTGTACACAGTGAATGTTGAACCACTCAAAAGACGGTCATGTCAGATTTACCAATACTGATCATATGGTATAACTGTGTATACAACCAAAGTTAGAATCCAAAGTGATAGTGTAAACAAATCAAGCAAACAAATATCTAAACTTAGCCCAAATCAGACGAAATAGTGATACGTCCAAAATTAAAGTCAAGAAAATGCATGAACAGTGCAAAACGTGCATAAATATGTAAACATAAAATATCCAAATCCCCAAAAAGTGTTTTCATATACAATCAATATATACGTAAATCAAACACAATCAATACTATGAACAAATGTGAACCTATATTATGCAAAACGCATGACTCCAAATAAAGTGGAAAACTAGTAAAAAAAAGTCCAAATTGTGGCACTACACCACTGTACTCGTGCACGTGGATGGTGAACGTGAGTAATCACATAAGGGTATCCATCAAAAGCTGGATTGGCCGCTCACCTTCTTGCTTCAACCCGCAAGGGGTCAAAACACTTTTGGATCACTAACACAGATCCTCCATGTATATAATTCCTCTACTCCTGGATATCTCTCCCCTCAGCGATCTCACTTCCAGGGATGTACATATAAGTAGCAGAATCCTCGCCAGGTAATGCGTATGGTAAGAGCCAATATCTCCAAAGACATAGATAGAACCTCCCATAGTGTAATACCTTTTATTAACCTTGATAAAAGTACAGGAATCCAAATATTGCACTCACATTTTGATCATTAGACATAAGCATTTCAGAACCTCGTGTTCTGGGTGTATCTGCATGGGTATTCAATTTGGGTGCAGCAAAATGGCGTCCGCGCCGGAAGTGCGTCACCGCGCCTATGCATTACCTCACTCAAGTCACGTGACTTCCTCAGGGCTACAATCCGGCTTTTGACGGATACCCTTATGTGATTACTCACGTACACCATCCACGTGCGCGAGTACAGTGGTGTAGTGCCACACTTTGGACTTTTTTCACTAGTTTTCCACTTTATTTGGAGTCATGCGTTTTGCATAATATAGGTTCACATTTGTTCATAGTATTTATTTATTTCAGGTACTTCTATAGCGCTGTCAATTTACGCAGCACTTTACATATATATTGTACATTCACATCAGTCCCTAACCCTCAAGGGGCGTACAATCTAAGGTCCCTAACTCACATTCATACACATACTAGGGACAATTTAAACCGGAGCCAATTAACCTACCAGCATGTCTTTGGAGTGTGGGAGGAAACCGGAGTACCCAGAGGAAACCCACGCAGGCACAGGGAAAACATGCAAACTCCAGGCAGGTGATGCCGTGGCTGGGAATCGAACCGGTGACCCTAGTACTGCCAGGCGGAAGTGCTAATATTGATTGTGTTTGATTTACGTATATATTGATTGTATATGAAAACACTTTTTTGGGATTTGGATATTTTATCTTTACCTGATTATGCACATTTTGCACTTTTCATGCGTTTTCTTGACTTTAATTTTGTACGTTTTGCACTTTTCATGCGCTTTCTTGAGTTTAATTTTGGATGTATCACTATTTAGTCTGATTTGGGTCAAGTTTATATATTTGTTTGCTTGATTTGTTTACACCATCACTTTGGATTCTAACATCTTTTGAGTGGCTCAACGTTCACTGTGTACACTTTGGATCCATGTAGGATCAGTTCACTTATTATAGATCCCTGGAGGATCAGGTCACTGTTTATGGTTTTGTTGCACATTGTGTCACTTTATACACTTTTTCATTTATATAGTATTAACCATTTCCATACCGGGCACTTTTACACCTTCCTGCCCAGGCCATTTTTCAGGTTTCAGCGCTCTCACACTTTGAATGACAATTGCGCGGTCATACAACATTGTACCCAAACTAAAATTTTATCATTTTCTTCACACAACTAGAGCTTTCTTTTGGTGGTATTTATTCACCGCCGAGGTTTTTATCTTTTGCTAAATTAACAAAAAAAGACAGAAAATTTTGAAAAAAAACACATTTTTCTTTGTTTCTGTTATAAAAGTTTTCAAATAAATAATTGTTCTTCATAAATTTAGGCCGAGATGTATTCTGCTACATGTCTTTGGTGAAAATAACCCAAATTAGGATGTATTATTTAGTTTGTAGGGAAGTTATAGAGTTCACAAACTATGGTATAGATCTGAAAATTGATCAATCCTGAAGTACTGACAGCCAATCTAATTTCTTATAGTCCGGCGTACTTCATAAGAGGAATGGCGAGTTTTTTGAAGTTGTATTTTTTTTGTCATAATTTTTCGGAAAATGAAAAAATGAAAAAAATTATTTTCACTATTTTTTTTTTACATACTGTCACCAGTGCAGTACAGCGTCATCATATAACTGGCATGGCGGTGATCAGGGACACTGACTGGTGACAGTGTGAAAAAAAAAAAATATATATATATTTTTTAAAAATTTTTATTATTATTTTAAATTTTTTATTAAATTTTTTTTCTTTTTTTTAAGATTTTTTTTTTCATATTTCACTATGTCCAAAGTTTTTTTTTTTTTACACAATTTGCTTATAGCAAAGAATTACTTTGCTATAAGCAAGCATTTACCTGAATGATTCTTTTTTTTTTTTTTTTGTGCTTGGCTGTGATTTGGCCACAGCTAATCACATGACATGTGCATATGATTAGCTGTGACCATTCACAGCTAGGCACTAGTATACAATGGATGGCATGAATGAAGCCATCCATTGTATACAACTGTCATGTGACCTGCTGTGATTGGTCACAGCAGGTCACATGGTACCAGCATCTGGTGCCGATACTAAGATCTGTCATCGGCCGTGTCCGAGGTACACGGCCGGTGACAGATCGCGCCGCTGCGTGGCTCTGCAAGCGTGGAAAAATGCACTAGCTTGTAATTCCAAATAGTCAGTCCGGCCCTGGTGCCTATACTGATTGACATCCAGTAATACAATGTCTCACCCTGCTCTGCATATGCTCAGTTGCTCTCCATTTTTAGGCATTGTGCTGAGGCCGATCTGCTGACAGTCTAAAGATTAAAGCAGAACTAAACCTAGTTTCAAAAACCAGTTACATTCCCGGCATGCCAGGAATGCTGTCACATTTGCTTGTGTTCTCAGCCAAAGTATCAATTGTTATGATTAACCAGTTCCCAGCCGTGCTATAGCCAAAAGACGGCTAAAATGCGGTCAATGAACGTCCTCCCAGAACCACACCCATCGTGTGCCCCCTGGGGCGTGCACTACGCGAGATCTGTGATCACTGTGTCCTCCGAACACAGCTGATCACATGACTAAGGAACAGGCCAATCACAGCTGCTTTTACCATGTGACCAGCTGTGTCCAATCACAGCTGATCACAGGGTAAATAAGAAATGCCAGTTATTGGCAGTCCTCTCCTCATGCTGACAGTGCAGAGAGCTGGTAAGCGGCATTTCGCAGGGAGGACATCTACACTGATCATCAGGGCACTGATCTTCAATATCTTGGTGATCAGTGTAGCCCCATCAGTGTGGCCAATAGTGCCCATCAGTGCCCATGTGTGCTGACCATAAGTGCCCATCAGTTGAATCAGTTCCCATCAGTGCCACCTATCAGCGCTGCCTAACAGTTCCCATCAGTGCCATGTATCAATGCCCATTAATGCCACCTAACAGTGCCGCCTAACAGTGCCCATTAGTGCCACCTAACAGTGCCACATATCAGTGCAGCCTATCAGTGCCCATCAGTGACTCCTCATCAGTGCCCATCAGTGACTCCTCATCAGTGCCCATCTGTGCAGCCTATCAGTGCCCATCAGTGAAGGAGAAAAATTACTTATTTACAAAGAAAAACTCCAAATTTGTTCCAAATTTTTGGTCTTTTTTTGTTTACCAAAAAAAAAAAACCCAGTGGTGATTAAATACCACCAAAAGAAAGCTCTATCTGTCTCAAATTTCTTTTAAAAATGTAGTTTGGGTACAGCGTTGCATGACAGCGCAATTGTCATTCAAATTATGAGAGCGCTGAAAGCTGAAAATTGGTCTGGGCAGGACAGGGGTAAAAGTGCCCGGTAGGTAAGTGGTTACATTTCTGCTTTAAGTAGTGGTCCAGGCATGCCGTAGCTAAGAAAAGTATTTTATTTTAACTGGTTGTTAACCTCCCTAGCGGTCTAATTATTTCAGATTTTTGGTGCTGAAAGCGGTACATTTTTTTGCATGGAAATATGTAGTTTTTTATTGTAGGCTGTAATTTTTAGGAATAACTCACTGAAATCTGTCCGAACAAGAGTCTAGTAAACATCCCGGGTATGATAAAACTTGAAACACGAAATCATAAATTACAATTTAATAAATAATCATAAAAATAATAATATAATAATAATACATTTAATTCAATAATATAATCAAACCAAAAACACTGAAATTTGAAATACAGAGGCAAATTTGTACATTGCTGAGCAAAGTCGCAAAATCGTTTTCAGTGTCTGATGAGGAATTTCCCCCACGAATCATTATCACTCAATTCTGCAAGTGGTTCTGATTTACTATCGCTGTTCTCTAGCCGGTCTAAAACCGCTTTGGACCTAAAGGGACGCTTTTTGGACGCCATGGACGTTTCTCAGTTTCCAGGCAGAAAGAACAGATAAAATGCAGGCAGGGCACCGGACAAAGCACTCGGGACAAAATGTATGTGAAATGGGTTGAAACAGCAATGTTTTGCTATGTAAAATTTGTTTGGAAAAAAATGAAATTTTTAAAAATTTTCACATTTTCTGCCGCTGCCGCCGCCGCCCGTACGACCCGACGTCAAAGGGACCGGAACACAGAAGCCGGATGCCGGCATCGGCCGGAGGAGATGGCCGGGGATGCTGCAGGGGACACATCGTGGGAGCGAAGGACAAGGTAAGCTCTGCAGGGACTCCCTATGCAGCGCCGCATGGTAAGCCCGAGTGTAGCTCGGGGGGGTTACCACTTTTGGCACTGACATTTTACCCCGAGCTACACTCGGGAATACCGCCGGGGAGGTTAAGGAGCTGGTGGCCGCCCGTTCATTAACAACCGTGACAGTTACTGGTTGTTAAGAATGTCGACGGTCACCCGCTCCTTAACAATACAGTGTTTATTACTGTTGTTGAATACACCGGCTACCGCTGGCATTAAATTACCGCATGTTTTCACTACTAAAATACTGCAGCACTTCATAAAATAACTCATGCGGTATAAAGTAACTCGGATTCGGATCACAAATTGTTAGACAGGAGCTGAGTAGCAGCCCAGATGCACCAGTCAGAATGAGGTCAAATTGTGGTGAGAGCTGAGAGGCACTGCAGATCAGTTCTCTGAGACTCCCCCTGCACTAGAACTTTGGAGAAAGTTCTAGAAGCAGTGGGCGGATGTAAGGAGTGGCTGATCTGCCCTTTTGAGGGATCTTGGCCAACCCCCAACAGGAGGCTTGACATGGTGTCAGGACAGCACTTAACCTCCCTGGCGGTATTCCCGAGTGTAGCTCGGGGTAACATTTCAGTACCAAAAGCGGTAACCCCGAGCTACACTCGGGCTTACCCTGCGGCACTGCTCCGGCATGTGTTCTTCACTTACCTTACCCTGCGCTCCCACGATGTGTCCCCTGCAGCGTCCCCGGCCATCTCCTCCGGCCGATGCCGGCATCCGGCTTCTGTGTCCTGTCCCTGTGACGTCGGGACGTACCGGCGCCGGCGGCGGCGGGAAATTTAAACATTTTAAAAAATGTCATTTTTTTTTTTTTACATTTTACATAGTAAATATTGCTGTCTCAACCAATTTCACATACATATTGTCCCTAGTGCTTTGTCCTGCGCCCTGCCTGCATTTTGTCTGTTCTTTCTGCCTGGAAACTGAGAAATGTCCATGGCGTCCAAAAAGTGTCCCTTTAGGTCAAAAGCAGTTTAGATCAGCTAGAGAACAGCGATAGTAAATCAGAACCACTTGCAGAATTGAGTGATAATGATTCGTGGGGGAAATTCGTCATCAGACACTGAAAACGATTTTGCGACTGAGCTCAGCAATGTGCGAACTTGGCGCTATATTTCACATTTCAGTGTTTTTGGTTTGATTATATTATTGAATTAAATTTTTTATTATTTTTATATTATTTTTATGATTATTTATTAAATTATAATTTATGATTTTGTGTTTCAAATTTTATCATACCCGGGATGTTTACTAGACTCTTGTTCGGACAGATTTCAGTGAGTTTTTCCTAAAAATTACAGCCTACAATAAAAAAAATACATATTTCCATGCAAAAAAATTGTACCGCTTTCAGCACCAAAAATCTGAAATAATCATACCGCCAGGGAGGTTAAAAGTGACAGAGCCTGCTCAGCAGGAGGAGAGTTCAGGTAGAATATGGAGAAGTGAGGCTGGAGAGCAGGAGCCTGGGAGGGGCCCCAGATGGGAAGTGGCTCACCTGCAGGCAGGGAAGCTTGGAGGAAGGAAAGCTGAGGACTTCACGGGCCCCCAGAGCGAGGACCACCTATACAGCAGGGAAGAAGAGGCCCACCTAGAAGGCCTGGTAGCAGCCACCGACCCACCAGCAGAATAGTAGAAGGACTGAGTATATCTGCACCCCCTGGGCCAGTGAGGGGAAGGAGCACTTCGGTGGGAAACTGGATTAACTTGCTAACTGAGACCAGGGGCGGACTGACCATTTGGACGCTCGGGCACTGCCCGAGGGCCCGGGGCCAGTAGGTGCCCCTGGTACCTTTCATAGGCCTTTTTGGGAGTGGTTTGAGTGTGGGCGGGGACACAGGGACCCCATGATCCCCTCTTGTCCGGTGGCCCCATGAGTTGTCAGTCCGCCCTTGCCTGAGACTGTCTTCTTGTAAAGTGGTGGATACTGGATCCCCTGCGCAGGGATTCACCCAGCACAGCTGGAATAGGAGGATCTGGGCCAATCATTTGTGCTGCAATGCAAGGAGATTGCGGAGTGATAAAGATGAGCTCATTAGTCTGTTGCTTTTAGTTCCATTGTCTAATTACTTACTGGGGGAGGGGCAGGACCCGTAAATGTTACTGAACTGCAGCAGAGAAAAAGCAGGTCTTCTACCGTGGGTGTGCTGCGTGGCAGAGCTGTGTAAATCTCAGGACTGGATGGACATTGGCAGATATAACAGCTCCCAAACTGTATATTTAATCAATCCATTCAGCTGTTTGCCTAGAGATGTGCTTTGCAAGAAAGGAAATCTACACTTGTGTTTATATTTCCTCCCAGCACAGCCCTCTGCAGGCAGCATTGGTAACAATTCCTCCCTTTGCCCCCCTTCTCCCAGGTTTGCAGACACTTTCTGTAACACAAAGTTTGCTAATGGTGCTTAATGCAAATGATATTCCATGGCACATAAATGGAAGATGACGCACTTAAGTGTTTGGGCGATCAGATGGGTAAAAATAGAAGCTGAGAAGGAAAACAATTGCTGTGTTAACAGAACTCAGGCAGCGGATCTCCTTGAATTTAGGTCTCATAAACAGACAAGAACAAGATTTAAAAAACAGAAGGATTTACACAGGGATTCAGCAAATCCCCCTTCATACGTTGTACCTGTTTATCTGCAGTGTCTCTACACCTGCTCAAAATCCAGAATATATAAAGTTTGTCTCAGCTTTTAGAAAACGGGGAGGGAAGCTGAAATTACACTCTGCAGATCTCAGTGAGGAGAGCTCTGAGAGGTGATTGAAAGAAAGGGACACACCCAGGGGCGGACTGACCATTTGGAAACTTGGGCACTGCCTGAGGGCCCGGGTCACTAGGGGGCCCCATGAGATGCCCCTGGTACCTTTTTCATAGGCTTTTTTGAGTTTTGGCAAGGACACAGGGGCTCCATGATCCCCTGGGGCCCCTGGGCAATAGGGGAACATGGGGCCCCTGTGTCCTTGCCCAAATTAAAAAAAGCCTATGAAAAGGTACTGTTTTACTGTCTCTGGAATCCAAGTCTGTGAAAAATGTGTGTTGCCTGGCTGTACAAGACAATAGGGGGACCCAAATCTTCAGCATCTCCTAAAGGGGTAGTGCTACACCTGGCAAATTGGATTTATTGTTTAAAAATAATCAATACCATTGTTTTTGCTGTCTTTTTAGCTCACAGGTAGTGACAGGGACACAGCATTTCTGGCAGGATTGACAGGTATTTACTGTGTTTGCTTAGCCTGAAAAAAAAGAAAACGAATGCAGGCACCACATCCAATGACTGGTAAACTGCAATATATTACATTTTTTGCCTTGGGTTTAGATATGCTTTAATTCAGCCTGCGAGGTTGGTACTCAATACTGGTGTTTCTCAACCAAGGGGGTCACAGCACTCTGGGGTGCTGTCTGGGTTGGTCTGAGTTGCCATGGTGCTGGCAGACTGTCCACCAGCACCTTAATAACCAATAATGCTCCAGAACACACAGTATCATTCCTTGTTATGGTGATGCTGGTTGGCTATGATAACTCTGATCCAGGGAGGCAACATGCAGGGCAGCCCCCAGCATTCTGTTTCCTTCAGACCTCCTCTGCCTCTTGTCAAATGTCTGGATTTATAAGTAGGGATCTGCTATGAAGAGGGGACTGTGTAATTGGGGCTCAGCAGTGGGGGGATTGTGTGATTGGGGGCTCTATAGTGGGGGACTGTGCAATTGGGGGATCAGTGGTGGGGAGGCCAGTGTGATTGGGGGCTCAGTGCTGAGAGTACTGTGTGATTGGGGGCTCAGTGGTGGGGATACCAGTATGATTGTGGGCCCAGTGGTGAGGGGACTGTGTGATTGGGGGCTCAGTGGTGGGGGGACTGTGGGATTGGCGGCTCAGTGGTGAGCGCGGCTTTGTGGTGTGGGACTGTGTGATTGGGGGCTCAGTGGTGGGGGGCCTCTGTAGTGGGGAACTGTGTGACTAGAGGCTCAGTGGTGAGGGGACTGTGTAATTGGGGGCTCATTGGTGAGGGGGACTCAGTGGTGGGGATACCAGTGTGATTGGGGGCCCAGTGGTGAGGGGACTGTGTGATTGGGGTCTCAGTGGTGAGGGGACTGTGTGATTGGGGGCTCAGTGGTGGGGGGGACTGTGTGATTGGGGGCTCAGTGGTGAGGGGGCTTTGTGGTGGGGGACTGTGTGAATGGGGGCTCAGTGGTAAGGGGGCTGTGTGATTGGGGGCTCAGTGGTGGTGGGGCTCTGTGGTGGGGGACTGTGTGAATGGGGGCTCAGTGGTAAGGGGACTGTGTAATTGGGGGCTCAGTGGTGGGGGGGCTCTGTGGTGGAGGACTGTGTGATTGGGGGCACTCTGGTGGAGGATTGTGTGATCGGGGGCTCTGTGGTGGGGGACTGTGTGATCGGGGGCTCAGTGATGGGGAAACTGTAGGACTCAGGGGCTCTCTGATGTGAAGATGGCAGTCTAAAGTGATGGGATAACTCGGATGTGATGAGGGGACCTCTGACACATTGGTGGACCGCTGACATGATAGGAGACCTTTGATGTGAAGAAGCGACTCTGAATTCATTGGGGACCTCTGATGTGAAGTGGGTCCCTGAAGTGAGAGGGAAACACTGATGTCATGGGAGGACCTCTGACATAATGGTGGACCTCTGATGTGATGTGAGGACTTTAAAGTAGAAGGGAAACTCTGATGAAATGGGGGGACCTCTGACATAATAGGGGGCCGTTGATGTGACGGAGGGACTCTGAAGTAAATGGGGGTCTCTGAAGTGGAAAACTTGAATGTGATGGCGGGACAGGGCCCTTTGACATAATGGTGGACCTCTGATATGATGGGAGGCTTCTTTTGGGAAGGGAGGACTCTAAAGTAAATGGGAAACTCTGATGTGATGGGGGAACTTCCAACATAATGGTGGACCTCTGACATGATGGACAGCCTTTGTTCTGAAGGAGTAACTCTGAAATGAAAGGGAAACTCTGATGTGAAGAGGGATTCTGAAGTGAGGGGAAAACTCTGATGTGTTGGGGGACCTCTGACATACCAGTGGACCGCTGATATGATGGGGGCCTCTGATGTGAAGAAGGGATTCTGAGACTCTGATGTGATGGAGGGACCACATGTGTATACTTTTAAAGAGTGCCATGACTGAAAATAAAATGGGGAAATGCTGATCTATACAGTATTCAGTTATAAGCAGGGAAAGTTATTAAAGTATTCCCAGACAGTCGCAGCTCATGATCTACACACTGTCCAGTCTATCCTCCCCGGTAGGAAGGTATGCCATGTCACTGTGGAGCTCTGAGATACCAGAGAGAACATTTTTTTTTTTTGCCATTTTCTAGTCAACTTGCAGTACAAATCCAAGAGGACTGCAAAGCCGGAATTCCTCATAGATTCAGCTTGTAAAATAAAGTCTTTAAAAAGCTTGAGATGCTCTGAGAAGGAGTCATACTGAGGTCATATTCAGTACAGAGCCCTGAGACACACATTGTGCTATGGAAACATTTAAATTGTGTAATGGCAAAACAGGTCGCGTTATAAAGGGATACAAATAGAAACATTTCCATTCTTAAAGCAGAAATAAAGATATATACAGTATATAAAGGAGAGTGTGAGGGGGGAGAAGGAAGGAGGATGGGGGGGGGGAGAGGGAGCAAAGGAGGCAAGGGCAGTGGGGGGGGGGAGAGCAAGAGAGGGAGTAAGTGGGGGGGAGGAAGAGAGGTGAGAGAGCGAGAGGGGGGAGAGAGGGGAGAGGGAGCAAGGGGTGGAGGGGCAATGAGAGGGGAGAGAGGGGGGAGGGAGCAAGGGGTGGAGGGGTAATGAGAGGGGAGAGAGGAAGGGGTGGAGGGGCAATGAGAGGGGAGAGAGGGGGGAGGGAGCAAGGGGTGGAGGGGCAATGAGAGGGGGGAGAGGGGGGAAGGAGCAAGAGGGGGAGAGAGTGAGGGGTGAGAGAGCAAGAAAGAGGAGAGGGAGCAAGGGGGGAGGGAGCAGGAAGGAGAGAGAGTGAGGGGGAGAGAGAAGAGAAAGAGTAAAAGGAGGGGATAGTGAATGGGCGGGGAGCAAGAGGAGGAGACAGTAAGGGGGGGGAGAGAGGGAGCAAGAGGGGGGAACAGTGAGAAAGAGGAAAGAGAGGCGGGGGAGAAAGTGGGGGGGGGAGTGGGAAGGAGGAGATAGCAAAAAGGGAGCAAGAGAGGCAGTAAGTGAGAGGTGGACCAAGCGGGGGAGAAAGTGGGAGGGGGGAGAGAGCAAGAGGGAGGAAGAGTAAGGAGGGCACAAGAGGTGGATAGAGTGGGAGAGAGCAAGAGGGGGAGAGAGAGAGAGATGGGAAAAAAGAGAGCAATGGGGGAGAGAGAACAAGTGGGAGAAAAGGGAGAGAAAGTGGGTGGAAATAGAGAGGGGAGAGAGAGCGTGACGAGGAAATAGTGAAGGAAAATAGAGAGAGAGTGGGGGGCGGGTGAAAGAGGGGAGAGGGTGATTGGAAAGAGAGAGAGCAACAGGGGGAGAGAGAGAGGAAAAAGGAGGATGCCCAGAGAACCAATTCAGTGTATCTACTGGTCCTCTTTGAACCCGTACTCCCTATAAGCTGGCACAACAGAACCGGTGGCTGCACAGCATAGGGTCATAGGAGGCTGCAATCCAGTTTTTGAATTCAAAAGTAAAGATTTACTATCATATACAGAATATCTAGAAAAGGTAACTGATTTATCATTTGTCTTGAATTTCCATGTGCCTTGAGCTTCAATATTTATACCTGCAGTGTGAGATCATCTAGGGCACTGTTGTTCTCACCATTTGGGGTGAAATTTGGTAATGTCACTACTGTGTTGCTCACAGTTCTCCTTGCTGGAGAAGAAGCTGTACCTGAGAACCTGCAGTGCAAGGAAGGTTCTGCTTCATTCATTCTGTGGATCTGTGTTTCCTTTACCTCTCCAGCTGCTTCTTCATTATTATCCTAATAGCCATCAGATCACTAGTCATCAGAGGACCAAAAATGACATGAGGACGCAAAGCCCTGCCTCTACCAAGATGGCTGCCCCTGCACAGACACAGTGCAAAACATGGCATGGTAAGACAGTAATGGAGAAAAGATCAACTTGCATTACTGGTGACTAGTCCTTTGCCTCCTGCCTATCTTTTCTTGGCATGCATTCCACTGTTTAGGTTCTCTTTGAATGTGTATGTATGTGTATGAGGTGAAGGAGGGGATGTGCAGAAATGGGAGAGAGCAAAACATCCCCTACACCAGTGATCTCTAAACTGCAGGCCAGATGTGGAGCTTTGCTTGCCTTTACCCTGCCCTTGGGGCACTTTTCCTCCCAATTATACAAGATACTATTCCTAGCACTGACACCATCAATGGGGCATAATTCCTGCTACTAACAACAACAAGAGGCACTATTCTTCTCAATGACATCAATGATGGAATGCTGTTCCTCCCACTGTCCCCATCAAGTGGGCATAATTCCTGCTACTAACAACAACAAGAGGAACTATACTTCCCACTGACACCAATGAAAGAGCTCTATTCCTCCCACTGTCACCAACAATGGGGCATAATTCCTGCTACTGACAACAAAAGGCATTATTCTTCCCACTGAAACCAAAGAAGGAGCGCTATTCCTCCCACTGACACTAACAATGGACACTATTCCTTCCACTTACACCAATGTTGGGCACTATACCTCCCACTGACAGCAACTATGGTGCACTATTCCTCTCACTGACACCAACAATGGAGCACTATTCCTCCCACTGACACCAAGAATAAAGCACTATTCCTCTCACGTACACCAACAATGGAGCACTATTCCTCCCACTGACACCAACAATGGAACGCTATTCCTCCCACTGACACGAACAATGGAGCACTATTCCTCCCACTGACACCAACAATCGAGCACTATTCCTCCCACTGACACCAACAATCGAGCACTATTCTTCCCACTGACACCAACAATTGAGCACTATTCCTCCCACTGACACCAACAATGGAACACTATTCCTCCCACTGACACCAACAATGGAGCACTATTCCTCCCACTGGCACCAACAATCAAGCACTATTCCTCCCACTGACACCAACAATGGAACACTATTCCTCCCACTGACACCAACAATGGGGCACTATTTCTCCCCCTAATACCGAAGATACATTGTTTACTCCCACTGATGTCTACTCCCAATGGCCACAGTCTTCCCCCCCTACAGTCTGAAGGCCAGTGAACTGGCCCTTTGTTTCGAATGTTTGGAGGCCCCTGCCCTAGGCTTTACTTTCTCAGTTGGTATTTGCATATTAGACTACTGTAGCATTTAGGGCTCTTGGAATGATCTAGAAGATGTAGAAAGATTTAAGTGGACAACCTGAGCATATCTGCCCTTCATTCAGGGATGTCAATTCTACTTTCAAGGATGAAAATGTTTACTTTCATTTTGTAATTTGATGTTATTAGAAAGTCACATTTTCTTTTCGCTCAGTACTCAATCATAACAATTCAGAGTTCTCTTCTCTTTGCCAATGAAACAGTAGACTTGTAGCTCGTAGACACGATTTCCCAAAATGATCTTTCCCGTGCTCCTATTGGAGGAGAGGTAGATGAACATCATGATCTCCCTTCCTTCAATCACAGAAGACTCTGAAATCAGTGAGATGTATACAAGGCTTTTTCTGATTGGAGGATATGTACAAGGAGCAATCATGTATGCTGAGTGTGCTGCAACTACAAGTCTAAGTGCTGGCCATTGGGCACTGACAAGTGACTGAGAGGAACATTTTCACCAAATTTATTATTTATTTCAGGTACTTATATAGCGCCATCAATTTACGCAGCACTTTACATGTATATTCTACGTTCACATCAGTCCCTAACCCTCAAGGGGCGTACAATCTAAGGTCCCTAACTTACATTCATCCATACACATACTAGGGACAATTTAGACAGGATCCAATTCACCTACCAGCATGTCTTTTGGAGTGTAGGAGGAAACTGGAGTACCCGGAGGAAACCCACGCAGGCACAGGGAGAACATGCAAACTCCAGGCAGGTGGTTCCGTGGTTGGGAATTCGAACCAACGACCCGAGTACTGCCAGGCGGAAGTGCTAACCATTTAGCTACTGTGCTGCCCACAGCCACTGTGCTCTCCAAATGGAACAGCAGCCATGTGCGGGATAGGCATGACTAGAAGTCATACTTTTTAATGATGTATTAATGATTACAGATCTGCATTAATTGCATCTTTATATCTGCGTGGAGTTCAGCTTTGAATCAAGTGGTTTGGTATGTGCTGTAAGCGAAAATTACTGGTAGGAGAGCTAAACATCCTCCGTAATTATACTATCAATTGTCATGCAGATGATAGCCGAGAAGTGTGCCTTCTGCACTTGAAAGAACCTACCATAAGGGACTGTGATAATTGTTAACCACTTGTCCTCCTGAGGATTTACCCCCCTTAATGACCACGCCTCTTTTTGCTACTCGGCGCTGCACTAATTCAACTGATAATTGCGCGGTCATGCAATGCTGCACCCAAACTAAATTTACGTCCTTTTTTTCACACAAATAGAGCTTTCTTTTGGTGGTATTTGATCACCTGTGCGCTTTTTATTTTTCACGCTATAAACAAAAAAAGACCAAAAACTTTGAAGAAAAATGATATTTTTTACTTTCAGCTATAAAAAATATATAGTAAACTCAAAGTTGGTTATAAATTTAGGCCAAAATGTATTCTGCTCCATGTTTTTGGTAAAAAAAAATCCCAATAAGTGTATATTGATTGCTTTGTGTGAAAGTTATAGCGTCTACAATCTATGGTATAAATATTGCAATTTACGCCATTTTTCTGCTATATAGCGTTGCGCTAGTTTAACGGACAATTGCGCGGTCATGCAATACGGTACATAAATGAAATTTACATACTTTTTTTCCCCACAAATTGAGCTTTCTTTTGGTGGTATTTGATCGCCTGTGCGGTTTTTATTTTTTGCGCTATAAAAAAAAGGCTGAAAATTTTGAGGAAAAAAAACAATATTTTGGACATTTTGCTATAAAACACGTCCAGTAAAAAAAAATTTAAAAATCAAATTTAGTCATAAATTTCTGCCAAAATGCATTCTGCGACATGTCTTTGCTAAAAAAAAACCCAATACGTGTAAATTAATTGGTTTACGTGAAAGTTATAGCGTTTACAAATGGCGGGAAAGATACTGGGATTTTTAGTTTTTTTTTATACTAATAATGGCGGCGATCAGCGACTTATGGCGGCGATCAGGGACTTATGGCAGCGACCAGCGACTTATGGCGGGACTGCGGGACTGCGGTGGACATTTTGACATTGGGGGGTACTGACTTGGGGTCACTGACATCCCCAGTGACACCAATACAGTGATCAGTGCAAAAAAAAAAACACTGACACTGTACTAATGTCACTGGGGAGGAAGGGGTTAAGTTTATTATTTAGGGAAAGAGTTAACTGTGTGAGGGGAGTGTTTTACTAGGGGGCGGGGTGTGTACTGCAGGGAAGACCGCTGATCGGGACAGAGAAACTCTTCTGTCCCGATCAGCGTGTCCTGGAGCTGTCAGGGAACTGACAGAAAGCACAGCTACTGCAGCTGTGCTCTCTGTCAGCGATTGCCGCTGATCGCCAGGACATAGCCGGTAACAACCGGCTGTGACCCGGCGACTGACATCCGCGGCTGTGATCGGCGGGACAGGTAGGGCGGCGGCGCGCCTCGCGCGCGCCCACTACCTGTTTTCAAAACACACGTTTTAAAACGTGCTTTTGCCCAGCCATGCCTCCGTGCCGCCCTGCCGCCGTATTTATACAGTGGCTGGGTGGCATGTGGTTAAAGATGAACAAGGGAAATAAATATATTGAATTAGTTGTGTGGATTTGAGAATTTCCACTCTAGCAAACGGTATGGAAACTTTTCATTTTACACCACTGGGTTTTCCTATACGGATACGGTTCACATGTGATCCTAATGGAGATGTTTGAAACATTCAAAATTCATTGAGCTAACGTGGCTGTTAAATTGAAATAAGATTTGTGAACTTCACTTTACAAACACTGGATATGATTTCTATCTATCTATTCAGTTGTATCCGACACCTTGGCAATTGCATGGACCGTCACTCCATGAACTCTCTTAGCAATTATTTTTACAGGGTAGGTTGCCAGGTCTTTCCAGGTCTTTCCCCAACCCCTACCATGCAGGAGATCCCACATGGCCAGGGATGAAACTAGGACAATATAGACAGGAGCCAATTAACCTACCAGCATGTCTTTGGAGTGTGGGAGGAAACCAGAGCACCCGAAGGAAACCCACGTGAACACAGGGAGAACATGTAAACTCCATGCAGAAGGTGTCATGGTTGGGAATCGACACCATGACCCAATTACTGCAAGGCAGAAGTGCTAACCACTAAGCCACTGTGCTACCCACTGGATATGATGCTATATATAATTGTAATATTTGTAAAATAAACTTTATGATTTTATATTACTTTTTGATACCATTTTCTATATGGCCAGAAAAAATCCATTACAATATTTTTTTTCCTTAAAATCTTTAAAACCAATTGAAATGCCACTTTAACCGCTTCAAGTCCAGACAATTTTACCCCCTTCCAGCCCAGGCCAATTTTCAGCTTTCAGCGCTGTTGCACTTTGAATGACAATTGCGCAGTCACGCAACACTGTACCCGTATGAATTTTTTTTGCATTTGATTGAGATAAAGAAAACTTTATTTTGGTGGTATTTATTCACCGCTGGGATTTTTTTTTTTGCTATATAAATAAAAAAGTCCAAAAATTTTGAAAAAAAGTGTTTTTCTTATAAAATTTTGCAAATAAATAATCTTTCTTCATAAATCTTGTCCAAAATTTATTCAGTTATCTTTTTAGTAAAAAAAACAAAAAAACAAATTAGTTTATAACCAAAAATTATAATGCTTTAAAAAAATGTTTTACATTTTTATTTGACCTTTTTAATTATTTATGGTATTTTTTACATACTGTCACCCTAGCAGTACAGCGTCACCATAGTGACACTGTACTACTTGTGGGGGGTGATGAAGATTTTCTTTTTCTTTTTTTTTTTTTTACACTGATTGCTTTTAACACCCATAAATCCTATAAAATCCCAGATTGTAAGCTAGAAAGAGCAGGGCCCTTGACCCCCTCGTGTTTTGTTTTGTTACTGTACTGTCTCATGTTCTGTCCCCCACTATAATGTACAGCGCTGAGCAAACCTTTTAGCGCTATATAAATACTATATAATAATAATAATAATAATAATAAAAGCAATCATCTCTCCTTCTCTCTGGCTGCATTCTTGCAGCCATTGAGAAATACTGTGTGAGCTGTGATTGGTCACAGCTTGTCACATGGTACAAGGCTGTTGTGAATAGCCTTGTACCATGTTACCTCTGTGATCATCACAGATTTCACTAGTAGTAAGTAATGATGTCAGAAGTGATATCTTGCTTACTACTATTCATGTGATCACTGATTGGCCAATCAGTGATCACATGATCGCGACCTCACACAGAGGTCCCATACAGCGATCTGTACAGCGGGCACCAGATCGTGGTGCCATGCGCTCCCAGGGAGCGCTCACAGTCCAAAGTGGAGGGCGCTGTTTATGAACGGCAACCCGCTCCTGCACTGCCCCCATCCAAGGCCGTTTATATACATGGGCTGGACGGGAAGTGGTTAACCTCTTCACGCCGACAATATTCATATATGTGGCCTCTCGGTGGATGGGCCTTGATGCTGAGAGGCCACATATATGCGTACCAAAATGTAAAAAAGCTGTGCCGAGAGCGCGCACTCCCGCCACAGTTACCTGCCTAACAGAAAATTCCTGATCGCTACTTGCAATCGGGAGCTTTTCAATCAGGTGACCGCTGTGACAGCCAATTATGGCGGTCACATGATCATAAACCCTGGCTCCCACATCAGAAACCCCTTAAAGAGGCAGGAGGCGCCAGTGTTAAGGGGTTAACTTGTCTTAAAGTGGAACTAAAGCCAGGAAAACTCACATATTCTCCAAACGATCTAATGCCCATGAGGTCCCTCACCAAGCACTGGAATTTCTCCCTGGCTTCTTCTGGGTGCCAGTCTTCACCCATCTCAACTGACCAGCGCTATGACGTCACTACCATGCATGTGCAGGAGTCATTCATCCTGGCACACTGGCCCTGTGCAGAAATGTAAAAGGAGCTGCGCATGTACAGCGTTTTGCACAATTTGCAGAGGATTGAGAACAGGCAAAAAAATCTATTTCATTGCAGTCGAGACATTGCATGTCTCCTCTGCAATAAAGAGGTTGCCTGCTCATAACTTTTTTTAGTCTTTGGTTCCACTTTAAAATTGCCATTAAGCACAGCATGTGTCTAATTTCACATTTAATCCTAATAGTAATCTTGTGTACAGGCGCGGACCGACAACTCATGGGGCCCCCGGGCAATGGGGGATCATGGGGCCCCCGTGTCCTTGCCCACACCCAAAAAAGCCTATGAAAAAGCCAATGAAACGTACCAGGGGCATCTCATGGGGTCCCGCTACTGACCCTGGGCCCTTGGGCAGTGCCCGAGTGTTCGAATGGTCAGTCCGCCCCTGCCTGTGCAGCTTTTTCTGGAGCAGGCAGTCAAGGTTCCATCGCAGTTCTAACAAGGACAAGACAATCTCCCTTATGTTCTACGGCTTCAATTCACACTAAAACGCTGCGTTGGTGTGTGTGCTGAAAAAAGCAGGACATGTTGCATTTTTGTGCAGCACTTTCTGGCACACTATAATACATAGCAACATGTTCCAGCATATTAGAATTAAGTCCAAGTTTCTTAAAAAAAACTAGCGCTGTAATCAGGGCCAGACTGACAACTCATGGGACCCCCGGGCAATAGGGGATCATGGGGCCCCTGTGTCCTTGCCCAAACTCAAAAAAGCCTATGAAAAAGGTACCAGGGGCATCTCATGGGGCCCCCTACTGACCCCGGGCCCTCAGGCACTGCCCAAGTTTCCAAATGGTCAGTCCACCCCTGGCTGTAATAAGTTATACTAACACATAGAAGTGTACAGCAACATGAGTGCGCAATGCTCCCATTAATGTTCATGCTGGTGAGAATAGGTACAAATATTATTGTGTTGCCCTTTGGACATGTTGGGAAGCCACACTTGAGGCCCTCTGTATTTTCTAAGTTGATGGCCACCACTGGTCAACAATTTGCAGTCCACTTTGGAGTGAACCATTGAGTGTAGGGTTGCCACCTCATCCCTTTAAAACCACATACATATTAATTACACCGGTTCTAAGGCTAATTTAATGCATATAAGGCACTAGGTGGGCTTAATTACCACCTTATTCAGCCACAGAACCTGTGTAAATAATATACGTTCGCTGTTAAAGGGATGAGGTGGTAACCCTAATTGAGTAATGTTTCTTGTTCACCTGATATGCCCTCAGTGACTTTTTCACTTTTTTAAATTCTATCAGGTTTGCCCAACTGATGGCAGTGGCCATTTAAGTGCAATTATGACCTGGGGCTAAATGTATGGATAAGCTGAACGGCATAATTGTACTTTGGAAGCTACCTAACTCCTCTCCACATTTCTCCTTTTTCCTCTCTCTTACCCCCCAAAAACCTTTTTACTCCCTTGATGCCAATCCTACCCTCAAGAAATTCATCCTTCTTCTCCCCCCTTTCTACCTCTCCCCTATACCTGCTGTCTCCTACCACCTGGTGCAACCTACCCCCCTCTCATCCTTCACTCCCTGTTTTCAACATTACATCATTCCACTACCAAGCCATTTATACACCAAAAAATAATCAATTCTACAAGTTATTTTGGTTTAAGGTATGTCTTTATTCAGTTGGATGGACCCTCCTAAAAGTCATGATCAGAACTCAAATATTACAATCATAGCAGAACAAATCTGGTCTCCTAGGTGTAACTTTTCTTATTGCTGGGTCTCATTTTACTTCCTAGGGGTCTATATCACTTCTTTTTATGAAATTCTGTATGCGGGTAATTAAGAATCTTTTCTAGGGCAAATTACATCCATCCTTGAATCATGGAAGAAGTATAAAATATCTTGGCTAGGCAGAATGATAGCTCAGAAGATAACCTTGCTAGCTAAACTGTTATACCTACTCAGGGTCCTCCCAATTAATGTCCCCTCAAAGGTCCATTTAGCGGGCATGTATGCAGTTCATCTGGCAGGACTCTAAGAAGGTTTTACTTCATCCCAAATCCAATGAGGAACTGGCATTACCACATACTATCAGCTACAACCGTGGAGCGCAAATTGCCCCTATAGCCTTTCCTCCCAAAGCCTCTCACATCCCATTGTGGGTCAGCATTGAGTCATACCTACTAATGCCTCTGCTGATAGACACAATCCTGTGGACTGCTGCAAATCTTTGGAAACTTATATCAAACCATTATGGACTAGGGTGTGTTGTAGTACTTCTTCAATAGATAGCTGGAAGCTATCACATGACAAAATGTTAAAAGAATTTTTAAGTCTGGAACCTGTGGATATGCAATTATTTTTAACAAGTCACTATGGACAATTTAACTCTTCATAAATGGTTGAATGGGGATTCACATTGTGCATAGGTGTCCATGCTGGTCCAACTCTACTTTTTATCCTGAACCCTCTGTTTCTACTCTCTCTACTCTCCCTAATTTGTAAAATTTTTCTAAATTGATTTTTACTTTCCAAGCCTTCATCCTTGTAGTATGTGTCTTTTATGCCTTGAAAAAGGCCGGAGGAGTGTTCCCTTCTTAGGGGTTTTACCCCAATTACCCTTAGACTCCCGAAGACATCTAGAAGACATATAACAACCTCTGAAAGAACACTCCACAAAGGGCGGCAGAAAAACAAATCGAACATGAAAACATGACCATGGAGGATGCATACACACTACAAGGCATGTGAATACAGTGTACAATGACAATATATTGACTACCTGAAGCCAATCTTCATTCTAAGGTACCAATTATTAATGGAAGAAAAGAACAAAATATACTGAAAAGCAAACGACACAACAGTACATTAAGAGTCAGAGAGCCTACCCCATTGTAGGGCACATACATTATATTGCCAAAAATATTGGTCGGCCGGCCTTTACACGCACATGAACTTTAATGGCATCCCAGTCTTAGTCTGTAGGGTTCAATAGTGAGTTGGCCCAACCTTTGCAGCTATAACTGCTTTAACTCTTCTGGGAAGAGTGTCCACAAGGTGTAGGAGGGTGTCTATGGGAATGTTTGACCATTCTTCCAGAAATGCCCTTGTGAGGTCAGGCACTGATGTCAGACGAGAAGGTCTGGCTCGCAGTCTTTGCTCTAATTTATACCAAAGCTGTTTTATCAGGTTGAGATCAGGACTCCCTGCAGGCCAGTCAAGTTCCTCTACCCCAAACTCACTCATCCATGTCTTTATGGACCTTGCTTTGTGCACTGGTGCGCAGTCATGTTGGAGCAGGAATGGACCATCCCCAAACTGATCCCACAATGTTGGGAGCATGAAATTGTCCAAAATGTCTTGGTATGCTGATGCCTTAAGAGTTCCCTTCACTGGAACTAGTGGACCAAGCCCAACCCCTGAAAAACAACCCCACACCATAATCCCCCTCCACCAAACTTTACACTTGGCACAATGCAGTCAGGCAAGTACCATTTTCCTGGCAACCACCAAAACCCAGACACGTCCATTAGATTGCCAGACAGAGAAGCATGATTGTCACGTACCTGGTTGGAGACTGAAATGACGAGGTCGGCCTCACTTGAGTCACTAGCCCTGACCCCTCTGGAAGTGGAACAGAGGGTGTCTAGGGACCAGGGGGACAAGAATGCCAGCAGATGTTGTTTGTAGCTCTTGCAGCTGGAGTCCTTGAAAGACTGATGAACCTCTGATTCAGGAACAGTAGCGATATGCAAAGCTGGTATGGTAGGTCGCCAGGTGTGCACCAGAGCGAGACAGGAAGCTGGAATGGGAGACAGGAGCAATGTCATAGGAATAGCCGGGGTCATCAATGAGCTGACAGCGAGATACCAAATCATAAGCGAGCCAAAGTCAGGAATGAGTATCAAGCAGAGGAAGAAACAAGAGTCAAGTCAGGAACAAGAAGGGTCATCAACAAGGGAATCTCACAGGAACAAGCAGGACACGGGGGCAGCTGAAGACCAGTCAGCACATAACATAGGCAGAGGCACCCTTTTAATAGTCCGTCTGGTGCCAATCTTTGCTGTGAATGTGCACGTGCGTGTGCGCAATCGCGCATATCTGTGGCAGTGCCCGAGGGCCCAGGGTCAGTAGGGGGCCCCATGAGATGCCCCTGATACCTTTTTCATAGGCTTTTTTGAGTTTGGGCAAGGACACAGGGGCCCCAAGATCCCCTATTGCCCGGGGGCCCCATGAGTTGTCAGTCTGCCCCTGGCTTACCCCACTCTATCATTTTACGTGGCCTACCAGTTTGTGGCTCAGTTGCTGTTGTTCCCAGTTGCTTCCACTTTGTTATATTACCACTAACAGCCAACCATGAAATATTTAGTATCATGAAAATTTCACGGGTGAACTTATTGCAAAGGTGGCAACCTATCACAGTACCACGGTTTAATTCACTGAGCTCCTGAGAGTGAACCATTCTTTCACAAATGTTTGTAGAAGCCGTCTGCATGCCTAGGGGCTTGATTTTTTACACCTGTGGGCATGGAGGTGATTGGAACACCCAGGGGCGGACTGACCATTTAGAAACTCGGGCACTGCCGAGGGCCCGGGGTCAATAGGGGGCCCTATGAGATGCCCCTGGTACCTTTTTCACAGGCTTTTTTGAGTTTGGGCAAGGACACAGGGGCCCCATGATCCCCTATTGCCCGGGGGCCCCATGAGTTGTCAGTCCGCCCCTGGGAACACCTGAATTCAATGATTTGGAAGGGTGTCCCAATACTTTTGGCAATATAGTGTATACTTAAGCCATAGTGACCAAATTGCATTAAACTTTCTCGATGAATTTCTAAGAAAGTAGATACTTTCATAGGAGATACACATGTTAAGGTCAGAGATCCAGTCAAATAGGGTTGGAGGATGTGGGGAGGTCCAATTGGGGGCAATTTGCATACAGACTACAAAAAGTGCATTTGCAATAGTGGTGATCAGGGGTGACTCAAAAGAGGAGGAGTCAGTATAGCCAAGGAGAGAAGTAAGGGGGTCAATGGATAAATTCACGTCTAAGAGCCAATTAAGTGTACCCAGTACCTCCGCCGCAATATCAATGGAGTTTGGGGCACCACCTTAGTAGGTGGATAAGGGAGCCTCTTCCCAGACATCGCCAGGAATAGGGCCAAGATCCTCTTTCCACTTTGCCCTGGAGAGCTATTACACAACCTTACCCTAAAGCTTAACCCAGTCCTTCCCAAATGTTAAAGTGTATGTAAAAGGGAACCTGTGCCCAGACTATGCACATTAAAGTATTTATATACTCTAAACAAGCAATTGAAAAACTTTGAACTTTGAAATTCTCCACAATAGCTGCAGAGGTGAATGAAGACTTGCTTTAAAGTTCACAACAGAGATTCTGAAATTAACTTCTTTGTTTTTTTACTTTTTATGGTAGCTTAGCATCTTTCTGAAATTGACTTAAAACTGACTTTAGAGTCTTTTTTGTGATCTTTGAAGATTAATTACTTCACAACACATGCAGCTAGAGAGGTCAGTGATGCTTGTAAAAAATCTACTATAAAAGGTGACTACTTGTGAGCTATTATGAATGAGGTATTCAGTAAGCTATTAGTTCTTGTCTGTTAGTATAGTGTACTGTACTAACAGACAAGAACTAATAGCTTACTGAATACGACACAAGAGTGCCATATACTGCTGTATATCATCGCACCTGGCAGCAATAAATCACTTTTTCATACAAGGATAAGGCACCATGGTCTTTCTTCTTTGTTTCATTTGATATATATTCCCCATACTGGTGAAAGGAGCATACGAGGAAGAGGTGTCCCCAGGAGGGGAAATAGGAGATACCTATAGAGCCTGTTTATACTCATGCATGAGCAGCTGCATATGGAAAAAGAGGAGAGCACAGGAGGATTCCAATAGCTCTATATTATCCCTGGAACATCTTGCTTATGAGCACTATCCCATCAATCCTGGAAGGATTAAAAGTCTATTTGCCTAAATATATTTGGGCAAATATTAAGGTGAGCGCATATTGAGATCACACGGCACCTGGAGGGAGGAAAAGGAATTCACCTGCACACTTGCACATATTTATAAGAGACTTTATTTATGCACTTTATTAATTTAAGTACAGCCACTTATGTATTTGCACAATATTGATTAATTGATCACATGTGATATGTATCACCACAGATTATGATCTTTATGAATTTATATTATTATCTTATTTATTTTTTATAAGTCACAGATATTTATTTGATATAATATTATTTATGTATTAATTGAAGCACTTTTAGTGTATTTATAAGTGTGAGATTATTTAAAGTTAAGGATTTTAAATAGGAGCGCGGCACTATAAATTGATTTATGAATTAATTTATATAATTGTAAAAAATCTAGTTTACTTTGTAGCCAGGTGCATGGCTAAGAATGGAGAGTGGGAGAAACACTGGCTGCAACTGCTATTAGTGCAGTAGTATGTGAAGCAGAGTACAGGAGTTATCAGTTTATAGGGCAGAGTAGAGGAGTAAGTATCATGCTGGGCAGAGTGCAAGAGTCAGTAGTTGTATGGTAGAGTACAGGAGTCAGTAGTCTGAAGAACAGAGTACAGTGGTCAGTAGTATGTGAAGCAGAGTATAGGTGTTATTAGTAGGGCAAAGTAAAGAAGTCCGTATTATGTTGGGCAGAGTGCAAGGGTCAGTAGTTGTTGGGCAGAGTGCAAGGGTCAGTAGTTGTTGGGCAGAGTGCAAGGGTCAGTAGTTGTTTGGCAGAGTACAGAGGTCAGTTGATTGTAAGGAAGAGTACAGAAATAAGTAGTATGTGGTGAAGAGTTCAGGGGTTATTAGTTTGTAGGACAGAGTACGGGGGTCAGCTGTAAGATGGGCACTTTACAACAATTTACAGGAGTTAGTAGTATGCAAGGCAGAGTACAGGAGTCAGTAGTTTTTAGAGAAGAGTATCGATGTCAGTAGTATTGAGGGCAGTGTGCAGAGGTCAGTAGTATGTAAGGAAGAATACAGGAGTCAGTAGGATGAAGGATAGAGTGCAGCAGTCAGTAGTTGTAGGTCAGACTACAGTGGTCAGTAGTATGTAAAGCAATGTATAGGATTCAGGAGTTTGTAAAGAAGTGTATAGGGGTCAGTACTATGGCAGAGTACATAGGTCAACAGTATGTGTGGTAGAGTACAGGGGTTAATAGTCTGTAGGGCAGAGTACAGAGGTCAGTACAATGTAGGCCAAAGTACAGAGGTCTGTAGAATTAAGGCCAAAGTACTACAACAGTGCTCCAATGGTGACACCTGGGCAGGACCATCCCTTGCGGAGCCCCACATGTAGGCTGATGGAGGATAAAGGTATAAGGCAAGTAAAAGTGCTTTATACTGGTACGATAGGAAAAGACTAGTGAACCCCACTGCAAAGGTAGTTTTTTCATGTCTCCAGAGCTCTTGCTATTGCACCTAGTTAACTGCATCCACGTTCAGATAAACAGCTGTCTACAGTCCTGAAACTGTAGCATGATCTGAAGTGCAAATACCTGATCTGTTTACTGGAGCCTTCTACTGTCTCAACTCACCTCTCTGCAAGATAAGCAATCATCTACTTCACTTACTATGGTAGCCTAGGATACCTGGGGTCTGGTTTGGTATGTATAGGATGGCGGTGATCAACCTTAAGCAAGGATGGTTTACCTATAAGCTTTTCTGCTTAGAGACTTTCAGAAAACTGCACCATCCCAAATCTTCTTACATATAGGATGGTCAGAAGAATGGGAAATACGCCATGGTTTAATATTTGAGGGTGAATGATGACAAGATGTTTTATGCCAATTCTTTATTAAAACAAGCGATAGACAATTAATCAGAAGTTTGATCCATATAAAGCAAACGTTTCACATTTTAATGGACAATGAGGCTTCATTCATCCGCTGGTATTATTTGGTATCATAGATCAAGAAACCCTCACCTGAAGCTACTGGAGACACAACACAGGGTGGTCAACCACAATGTGTGTAGTTGGAAAATAACCACGAGGCTTCATCTACTGATGAACTACAGTCCCATTATTATCAGGGGTGGAGCAGCCTACAACTCAAACAGGGTCCTTCTCCACATGAGATCAGCTTGTCAAACACTACCATACTACTAGGTCAGGTTCAGCACTGTTTCTGCAATGTTCAGGGACCTTAGATTGATCTACTGATGAACTACAGACCCATTATTATCGGGGGTTGAACAGTCTGCAACCCAAACATGGTCTATTCTTTTACCTTCTCCACATATGTTCAGCATGTCCAATACTACCACAAATCTACTAGGTCAGGTTTGGCATTGTTTCTTTAATGGTCGGGGATCAATAGACCATAGATTAATCTACTGATAAACTACAGTCTTATCGGAGGTGGAGCAATCTATGACCCAAACACGACCCATAACATTACCTTCTCCACATGAGTTCATAGACTGATCTACTGATGAACTACAGTCACATTATTTTCAGGGGTGGAACAGTCTACGACCCAAACATGGTCCATCACATTGCCTTCTCCACATGAGTTCAGCATTTCCAACGCTACCACATATCTACTAGGTCAGGTTTGGCACTGTTTCTGTTATAGTCTGGGATCAGTAGACCATATAATGATCTACTGATGAACTACAGTCCCATCAGAGGTGGAGTAGCCTATGACCCAAACACAACCCATCACATTACCTTCTCCACATGAGTTCAGTTTGTCAAACACTACCACATTTCCACTAGGTCAGGCACTGTTTCTGTAATGGTCAGGATTCAATAGCCCCCTATGTGACAGCATGTTTATTTGAAAGTGTCTCTTTATTAGGGCAGGTCTCCCCTGCATGCCACAGTGACATGGTAAAGGGACAGCAGAAACTGGAAATAATAAAATCATTGTTGCTTCCAGGTTCTTATTAGCTAGGGGAGATCTGCAAATGGATATTTGTTGGTATCCCTCTCCTCTACTCAGTGCCACCCACCATGCCAATCATTGGCTCACAGGTGGGACAGCAGAGCTCAGGAGGGGGGTGGTTTACATGGGGGAGGCAAATGAACCGGGGGTCCATGGAAGTGATTGGGTGGCTGTACAGACCCTGGATCCATTCCAACTGAAAGAGCTGACAGTTGGCTTGTCAGATTTACACACACCCCTGGCTGCTGTAAGACCCCCTAAAAAGGGGCTAAACTGTACATAAACCTTAACAACGATCATCTCTCATTTACTCACTTTTGGTCTTGAAAATGCACAGTTGAAAGCATTTTGATAAATCTGCTCAATCAATGCAAAAAAAAAAGCTATTCATCCTGCCAGAAATCTTGTGAGCTGATAATTTCCTGTGCTCCTTGACTGTGCTGACTGTTATTAATTATTGCCAGCTCTCTCTGTGGACTACAAAACTCCACCCCTCTAGAGATAAGGAGAGGAAGGGAAGGGTTTCTGTAGCTCTGTCCTCTTTCTGTGGTGCTGATTCAGTAGGATAAAGGAGCATTGTCACCTTTAGGACAGGAAGTGTGTAAAGGTAGCCATGCACCAGTAGAATTTTGTTCAAAGATTTTCATTTTTTAAACGCTTGTTAAATTTTCTAATGGTTCCTGGGGTCACATAGTTACTGTTTGGTAAAATCATATATATAAATAAAAATCATTGAATCTCTTAATTAGAGCAAGAGGTTGTCATTCAGATCAACACCTGCAAATATTAATACCGTACACCATAATTATAAAAACAAACAATTTATTAAATTTTGTATAATTTATGCCAATGCATTAAAATATGGAATTCCACCATACGTCCCTACAATCAAACACAGAGTATTTGCATACATTGATTAGCCATCCATAGTTGTTATACAGATATTACATATCATATATCACAATTCAGGATATCATATATGTGAAATCTCCAGGTATCCTAAACATCAATGTGTTTCTCGGGTCTTGCCTTCCTACTCAGGACCTGAATATCTCAGTTTATAAAATCTGGTAACAAGTGGAGACTCTAGTAAAATCGTACATCTGGGGAAAGAAAGTAGAATCACACACCAGACCAGGGGCGGACTGACAACTCATGGGGCCCCCGGGCAATAGGGGATCATGGGGCCCCTGTGTCCTTGCCCAAACTCAAAAAAGCCTATGAGAAAGGTACCAGGGGCATCTCATGGGGCCCCCTACTGGCCCGAGGCACTTGGCAGTGCCTGAGTTTCCAAATGGTCAGTCCACCCCTGCTTCAGCCCCAGTGATAATTGGAAATCATTGATATAACATTGTGATCAAATGCACACTGGATGCTTCATTAAAATTACAAAAGCCTTCAGCCTGCAGATGACCACTACCACTTTCAGGTTGCAATGGCATTCACAAAGCAATGTGCTTATTACTGTAATTGTTAGATACTCAATTGTTAGAAACTCAAAAAAGCCTATGAAAAAGGTACCAGGGGCATCTCATGGGGCCCCCTACAGAAACCGGGCCCTCGGGCAGTGCCCGAGTTTCCAAATGGTCAGTCTGCCCCTGCACTGGACAGCCATCCTGGTTTCTAATGAAAATCAATCAAGGCTTCCACTTCACCTCCTCCCAAGCCTCTCATACAAGTTTCATCCATTCATGGGCTTAATTGTAGAGACCCATGAATGAGTGAAATGTGTTAGAGGGGAGTGCAGGGGAGGACTGACCATTTGGGAACTCAGGCACTGCCCGAGGGCCCGGGGTCAGTAGGGGCCCCATGAGATGCCTCTGGTACCTTTCATAGGCTTTTTTGGGTGTTGTTTGAGTGTGGGCAAGGACACAGGGGCCCCATGATCACCTATTGCCCAGGAGCCCCATGAGTTGTCAGTCCACCCCTGGGGGGGGGTGGCTTGGGAGGAGGTTAAGCTGAAGCCTTTCTGTTACATTTGAAACTGGGATGGCTGATCGGTTTGCTCTTCTACCTTCTTTCTATAGATAACTATCGGGTGAGGTGGTCCCCTATGAAGTTACCACCTGGGAGAGCTGGGATCACTGGTGGAGCTTCCAGTGGTGCTTCTGGTCTTCGTGGTTCTAAACCACTTCAGTAACGAGCCAATTCTAACACTTCTCTCACACATGTAAAAATCAGCTTTTTTTGCTAAAAAATTACTTAGAACCAAGTACATTAAATATTCTTAAGCAGAGGACCTAGAGAATAAAATGGTGGGCGTTGCAATTCTTTATGTTGCATGATAATTGCGATGTGGATTTTTAAACACAAATGTTTGAGAAAAAAATACTTTATTGAATTTCAATTCACAAAAACACAACATAATACCTATTTTTTTCTTAAAATATAAAAGATTATGTTATGCTGAGTATATAGATGCCTAACATTTCACACTTTAAAATTGCGCATGCCTGTGGAATGGCGACAAATTACGGTACCTAAAAATCTCAATAGTCCATGTTTTAAGAGCCTTTACAGGTTACCAGTTTAGAGTTACACAGGAGGTCCAGGGCTAGGATTATTATTCTTGCTATAGCGTTCGCAGCGATACCTCACATGTGTGGTGCAATCACCATTCACATATGCGTCTGGGACCTATGTATGTTTTCGCCTTTGTACACAAGCATGGGGTGGGGGTGATTAAATTTTTTAATTTTTATCATTTATTTTATTTAAAATATTTTGTTTTTCAATGTCTCAAAATTTTTTTGTTTTTGATCAACTTTCTTGCTATCACAAGGGGGATAATCATCTCTTGTGATAGCATGGGCCATGACAGGTCCACTTTACTGGGACACCTGGGGTCTATTAGACCCCAGATCTCTCCTCTGCCTTTAAAAGCATCTGACCAAACCGAGATTGGTTTGATCTGATGATTTCACAAGCCAGTAACCGTTTGTTTACATCTCAGTGAAACCGGAAATGACAAAATCCTCATTGCTTCTAGTTCCTTAGACCTGGGGTCTCCAAATTTTCTAAACAAAGGGCCAGTTTACCATCCTTCAGACTTTAGGGAGGCCAAACTGTGCCCAGTGGGAGTGAACAATGTCCTATCTTTTGTTTCCCATCGTTGGTGTCAGTTGGAGGAACAGTGCCTCCTCATTGGTGTCAGTAGAAGGAAAAGTGCTTGATTGTTGCTGTCAATAGGAATGATAGTGCCCTATGGTTGATGTCAGCGGCAGGAATTATTCCCCATCGTTGATGTCATTGGGAGGAAAAATGCCTTAGGGGCCAGATATGGGCAAGCAAAGGGCCACTGCCTTAGAGACCACTTTGGAGTTTAGAGACCACTGCCTTAGACCATAGAGATGATCAGGGGACCCCCTTCCGTACCATGTAAAAGTGATCCAGCGGCTATTTAGCAGGATCGCTTTTACATTAATCCTTTCGCTGTCAGAGCCATTTCGGCTTTTTTTTTGCACACAAGTTTAACAATTCGTTTTAGGCTTGAATATTACAAAAAAAACTCCAAACATTATATATTTTTGAAAGCAGACACCCTAGAGAATAAAATTGTGGAAGTTCCAATTTTTTATGCTACACAATATTATAGCACACGTCTAGGAGATGCAAAACTTCAGTAAAAAACTGAATTTTTGGCCAAACAAATGCAATACATTACCCACATTTTTGGTAAAATATAAAGGATGAGGTTGCGCTGAATAAACAGATATCCAACATGCCAAACCTTACATTTGTGTGTGCCTGTGAAATGGCAATAGACTTCAGTACCCTATATTTTCTATAGATGACGCTTCAGAATCCCCAGTAGGTCATCAGTTCAGCGTTACAGAGGAGGTCATGTGCTAGAATTACTGCTGTCATTCCAGCGTGAGCGGCGATATGTAACATGTGTATCGCAATGGACGTTTTCACGTGTAGGCGTCCTGATGTGTAATTTTACATTCACATGTGCATACATGTGAGGGTGGTGGGGGGCGCAACATTTTTTGGGGGGGATGTTATGTGCTTGGGTATAACTTAATTCTTTTGCAATAAAAAGAAAACTTTGTTTTACTTAAAACTTTTTTTTTCATCACATAGGGGACACCCTATGTCACAGGTATCAAACACAGGGCCTGCGGGCCGAATACGGACCTCCAGGTCATTTCATGTGGCCCTTGCAACTCTTCTGCAGGTACCACCTTGTCTCTGTCCCGACCTCTCCACCTTGTCTCAGCAGCCAACAGCAGAGAGGAGAATAGAACCCCTCTGCCAAATCCTGCACCTCTCAGGGCAGCTGCAGCACCCCCTCATCTCTGCCTCCCCTGGTCTCTGCATTCAGCAGACTCTGGTAACTGCCTCCACTCCTCCTCTGGTCCTCCTCCAGACCCTGCACTTTATGTTTTCCAGCTCTGCCCCCAAAGGGGGTGCACAGTGATGTTAGGGAGGGTGTGGGATTCTTTACATCAGATGTAATAAGGGTTCGGGTGCTCTGGATATCTAGTTTTACAGATACAACCGGCCCTTTGAGGGCAACCAAAATGCTGATAAGGCTCGCGGTGAAATGGAGTTTGACATCCCTGCCCTATGTGATGATTTTTATGTGATGATTTTGAGACCCTGCATGACTCCTCTGGCCTCCACTCAATGTATTGCAGAGCAGACCTTGCTTCTCAGCTGTGCTAGCAGAGAAAGTGACATCAGTGACCCGGAAGTGGCGTCACACTAGGGTTGTCCCCTCATCCCTTTAAAACCGAACATATATTAATTACACAGGTTCTGAGGCAGCACAGTGGCTAGATGGTTAGCACCTCCGCCTGGCAGTACTAAGGTTGTTGGTTCAAATCCCAACCACAGCTCCACCTGCCTGGAGTTTACATGTTCTCCCTGTGCCTGCGTGGGTTTCCTCTGGGTACTCTGGTTTCCTCCCACACTCCAAAGACCTGCTGGTAGGCAAATTGGATCCTCTCTAAATTGTCCCTAGTATGTGTATGTATGAATGTAAGTTAGGGACCTTAGTTTGTACACCCCTTGAGGGTTAGGGACTGATGTGAATGTACAATATATATGTAAAGCACTGCGTAAATTGATGGCGCTATATAAGTACCTGAAAAAAATAAATAATTTAATGACGATAAAGCACTAAGTCTAGGTTCACACCTAAGTGTTTTTCATTGCGTTTTGCAGAAACGCACTACAATCCATTTAACATGGTTTCCTATGGGACACGTTCACATCTCTGCGTTTTTGGGATAGGGTAAGAGAGGATTATAACCCCTGTCAGTTTTTTGTTTGCCATCTGTGTCTTATTGGGGAGATTTACCTTGACTTCCTGTCCCATAGCCAAACAGGAAGTGAGTGACATTTTTACACACTAAAAGCTGCATTTTTGGTTCTATAGGCTTCAATGGAAACACTGCAGAAAAGCATATAATGTGTTTTGCTGAGTTTTTATGTGTATTTAATACGTTTTTTATGCTTTTTGCATTGTAAATCTGCCTAGCAACAAGAAAAATTAAAAAAAAAAGAAAAAACCCTCAAAATGCATCAAAAACGCGACAAAAATGCAGGTGCAAAAAATGCAAAACGCAATGCAGAAATGGGACAAACGCAACCTGCAGAGGTGTGAACCTAGTCTGAATCAGGAAAATTCCATGTTTTTTGCTGCGTTTTTCATTTAAAACCTGCCTAGCAACAAGAAAAATTTTAAAAATGCAAACTGCATTAAAAAGGCGTCAAAAATGCAAGTACAAAACGCAACGAAAAACGCAATGCAGGAACGCCTCAAACTCAACCTGTATAGGTGTGACCAGGGGCGAACTGACCATTTGGAAACTCGGGCACATGCTGGAGGGCCTGGGGTCAGTAGGGGGCCCCATGAGATGCCCCTGGTACCTTTTTCATAGGAGTTTTTGAGTTTGGAATGGCCCAGAATCCAATTAAAAAACCAGTCTCAATTTGCCTTGGGATTCTTTGCCCAGTCTTCCTTGAAAAAGTGCTCAAAATCTGTCAGATTGTGAGGGCATCTCCTATGCACAGTAATCTTCAGGCTACCCAATGGATTTTCTGTTGGATTCAGGGCCATTCCTTTCCTTTGTTGATTTGGAAGTACAGTGTCACTATGGCGACACTGAATGACTTTGATGATTGTGGTAAAACTAAATAGTGAAAAACGAAAACATATGTAAAAAACAAAGAGAAAGAATGTTGGAAAATGTAATATCTATATATTATTATTATTTTTTTTTTATTTATGTATTTTTTTTTTAAATATTACCAGTCAGTGTCCCTGATCACTGCCTCATCATCATGATACTAATGACAGTATGTAAAAAAAAATGTTTTAATTTGTTCATTTGCAAAACAATTGTGACAAAAAAAATGACAGCTTCAAAAAACTCTTACTAAATACTTCAGCTGGTCTGCTTGGTCATTTGGAGGGTATTTTACAGTCCTGGCATTTTAAGGCCTCAAGAAATTAGATGAGGCCATCAGTACATCAGGACTGATCAATTTTCAAATATATATACACTATACATATTGATACCAAGGGCGGACTGACCATTTGGAAACTCGGGCGCTGCCCGAGGGCCCGGGGTCAGTAGGGGGCCCCATGACATGCCCCTGGTAATTTTTTCATAGGCTTTTTTGAGTTTGGGCAGGGGCACAGGGGCCCCATGATCCCCTATTGCCCGGGGGCCCCATGAGTTGTCAGTCCACCCCTGGGTGTGACCCTAACTGGTAAGCTATATTATTTTTTATTTTATGGGTTTGGATACACTGTAACAATAAAGAAAAAGCGTCAAAATTTCTTTTTCACCTTTATTTATTTCAGGTACTTATAAAGCGCCGTCACTTTACGCAGCACTTTACATATATATTGTACATTCACATCAGTCCCTAACCCTCAAGGGGCGTACAATCTAAGGTCCCTAACTCACATTCATACATACACAGACTAGGGACAATTTAGACAGGAGCCAATTCACCTACCAGCATGTCTTTGGAATGTGGGAGGAAACCGGAGTCCCCGAAGGAAACCCACACAGGCACAGGGAGAACATGCAAACTCCAGGCAGGTTTTATAGAGGAATAGACCCCCTACTAGCCCAGACAGCTGCCTCTCCCGCTTCCCCAAAGAGCTGGATTCAGCAATCAGGAATAACTGTGGCAGCCTTTGTGCCGAGGAAACTGGAAGTCCTATGCCGTATAAAGAAACTGAACATCGCTCCAGCCAAGATTTGTGGCGCTGAATACAACAACAATGACTAATCTGTCTACTGATTACAAGTACTTATACGTTCTTCAAAGCCTTGCCAGAACAATGCTTTGAGTAACAATTTCTGCAGTGAGCCTCATGTCTGACATGGCCCTACAGCCTCCATGCATACAAAGATTGGTATTCGATGTCGTAATAACTAATGATCGTCTTATCCCATCACCTGGACCTTCACTGCTGGCATACTCACTCAGCTAGGCGTGGTAAGTGAATGTTATTTTGCTGAGTGAGAATGACACGAGGCCAGCATGATGAGCATGGGAATTGTAGAAGGACTACATGTCCCAGCAGGCCAGACATCTACAACTGTTGTCACCAATGTCGCAAAGACAAGAAAACACTAAAATGGCCATGAATAGGGCAAGGGTTATGGGGGGGGGAGATAGTGTTAGGGTCACAGTTTACCTACCCTGCCACAAATCTACCTAAGACCACCCTGTGAAAAAAGAAACAATAAATACTTAAAGGGGTCTATTTATTTGAAAAAAAACAATTTTTTTTGCACCGCTCTGACAAAAAAGTGCCGTATTTTGCTTAATATGATTATTTCCTATGATCATAAGCACCATCTACTGGCCAGAATGCTGTATTTTCCTGAAAAACTCTAACTCCAGGTTAACACCTAAGCAGGGGTGGACTGACAACTCATGGGGACCCTGTGTCCTCGCCCACACTCAAACCACACCCAAAAAAGCCTATGAAAGGTACCAGGGACATCTCATGGGGCCCCCTACTGACCCCGGGCCCTCGGGCAGAGCCCGAGTACCTGAATAGTCAGTCCGCCCCTGCACCTAAGCTTTTTCCATTGCATTTTGTGTTTTACAGAAACACAGTACAGTCCATGATTTCCTATGGGACACGTTCACATCTCTGCATTTTCACCCGGTACGTTCTTTTTGGAAAGGGTCAGGGACTTTTTGGTTCTAAAGACTTTAATGGAAACACTGCAGAAAAGCATGTAAAGGAAAGGAAATAAAACAAAATAGCCTAAAAAGGAAACCAATGCAGCCATTACATTTAAGGACTGGTAAACTGCACTATATTGAAAGGGTTTAGATACATCTTGGGGTCTGTTTATTAACCACTTGAGCTCCAGAGGATTTACGCCCCTTAATGACCAGGCCTCTTTTTGCTACTCGGCGCTGCACTAATTCAACTGATAATTGCGCGGTCATGCAATGCTGCACCCAAACAAAATTTATGTCCTTTTTTCACACAAATAGAGCTTTCTTTCGGTGTAATTTGGTTACCTGTGCGCTTTTTATTTTTCACGCTATAAACAAAAAAAGGCCAAAAATTTTGAAGAAAAACAATATTTTTTACTTTCAGCTATAAAAAATATATAGTAAACTCAAAGTTAGTTATAAATTTAGGCCAAAATGTATTCTGCTCCATGTTTTTGGTAAAAAAAATCCCAATAAGTGTATATTGATTGCTTTGTGTGGAAGTTATAGCGTCTACAAACTATGGTATAGATACTGCAATTTACGCCATTTTTCTGCTATACAGCGCTGCGCTAGTTTAATGGACAATTGCGCGGTCATGCAATACGGTACATAAATGAAATTTGCATCCTTTTTTTCCCCACAAATTGAGCTTTCTTTCAGTGGCATTTGATCGCCTGTGCGGTTTTTATTTTTTGCGCTATAAAAAAAAAGGCTGACAATTTTGAGGAAAAAAAACAATATTTTGGACTTTTTGCTATAAAACATGTCCAGTAAAAAAAAATGCAAAAATCAAATATAGTCATAAATTTCTACCAAAATGCATTCTGCGACATGTCTTTGCTAAAAAAAACCCAATACGTGTAAATTAATTGGTTTATGTGAAAGTTATAGCGTTTACAAATGGCGGGAAAGATACCGGGATTTTTAATTTTTATTTATACTAATAATGGCGCCGATCAGCGACATATGGCGGCAATCAGCGACATATGACGGCGACCAGCGACTTATGGCGGGACTGCGGGACTGCGGCGGACATTTTGACACTGGGGGGGAACTGACTTGGGGTCACTGACATCCCCAGTGACACCAATACAGTGATCAGTGAAAAAAAAACACTGAAACTGTACTAATGTCACTGGGGAGGAAGGGGTTAACATTTTTAGAATTTGCTGTGTAAGGGGAGTGTTTTACTAGGAGGCGGGGGGGGGTGTACTGGAGGGGGGGGGGGGAGAGGGAGGGGGGAGCTGATCGAGGGAGAGAAACTCTTCTCTCCCTCTGCAGCTTGTCGGCGAACTGTCACAGAGCAGGCTGTGTGTAAACAATGCAGCCCTGCTCTGTGTCAGTGATGACCGCTCATCGCGGGAAAACGGCTGGTAAAAACCGGCCGTGACCCGGCGGCGGAGACCCGCTGCTGACACCCGCGGGACAGGTAGGGCGGGCGCGCGCCTCGCGCGTGCCCCCTACCTGTTTTGAAGGCAGCCATTTTAAAACGTGCTTTTGCCTACGAGCGCCGCCCTGCCGCCGTTTATATGCGGTGGCTGGGCAGCAAGTGGTTAAAAAAACTGCTGTAGAAATATGACAAACATTCCCACAAAATAATTATATTTTATTTAATATGGTTGTGTTTTGCTGCGTTTTTTATATGTTTTTGCCATGTATTTGATACATTTGTTATGCGTTTTGTGTTTTAAAGCTGCCTAGCAACAAGAATATTAAAAAAAAATGAAAAAACCCTCAAGATTCATCAAAAACGCAACAAAAATGCAGGTGCAAAAAAAGCGAAACGCAATGGAGAAATGGGTCTAACGCAACCTGCAGAGGTGTGAACCTAGCCTTAATCAGGAAAATTCCACATGATAGCCACTAGATGGCATTAATGATTATAGAAAACAACCATATTAAATAAAATATGATTATTTTGTGGGAATGTTTCTCATATTTCTACAGCAGTTTATTTTATAAACAGACCCCAAGATGTATCTAAACCCTTTCAATATAGTGCAGTTTACCAGTCCTTAAATGGAATGGCTGCATTAGTTTCCTTTTTAGGCTATTTTCCTTTATTTTCACCCGGAGATCCTGCAAATAACACACTTTTCCCCTCCTTTTGTGGCTACACTCTTTTCTCCACCGTGTCTATGGAGGAAGCCATGGTTGTGATACATGCTAGAGTTCAAACATGTCTGCTTTTGTTCATTTGCATTGCATGGTGGATTGATGGGATTGGTAACTTACATAAGAAAGATGGGGATGTTTGTGCTTCCACTTCTGCTTACAGGAAACGATGATCTACCAGGATCTACAGGCATATTCTGTACTTGCTGAACATGTTCTTAGTCTGAAAAAAGAAAACTATTGCAACCAGCACATCTAAGAACTGGTGTTTTTTTATTTTTGAGTTTAGATATAATTTAACTTTGCTGTACTTATCTCTAGCCACCTTCTGTGGTTCCTTTTCCTGGTCCCCAAGCCACCTTTGTGTCGACATGGAACCACAGTGTGTGGTGAGAGACAGGGTAATAGACCCACCTGGAAGTTTCAGATACCAGTGGTACCTGCTGGGAAGGTAAGTGTACATCATCTTCTTTTATGGCTAGTCTAAGTTTACTGTGCTGCAGTTAGCAACAGGGTTGCTTTTAGTTTACAGGGAAGGTAAGTGTTATAGTCAGGGGCGGACTGACAACTCATGGGGCCCCCGGGCAATACGGGATCATGGGGCCCCTGTGCCCTTGCCTACACTCAAAGCACACCCAAAAAAGCCTAGAAAAGGTAACAGGGGCATTTCATGGGGCCCCTGTGTCCTTGCCCACACTCAAAGCACACCCAAAAATGCCTATAAAAGGTACGAGGGGCATTTCATGGGGCCCCTTACTGACCCCGGGCGCTCGGGCAGTGCCAGAGTGCTCGAATGGTCAGTCCTCCCCTGGTTAAGGTAATAAGTGGGCTAAGTCCTAGGGTTAATGGGAAGGTTTGTGTTACAGTCACAAGGAGGGCTGGATTGAGGATTGCAGGATGGGTTAGTGTTAGGATCACAGAGAGGGTGAGTGTTAGATTTACATGGAGGGTGAGTGTTAGATTTACATGGAGGGTGAGTGTTAAAGTTACATGGAGGGTGAGTGTTAGATTTACATGGAGGGTGAGTGTTAAATTTACATGGAGGATGAGTGTTAGATTTATATGGAAGGTGAGTGTTAGAGTTACATGGAGGGTGAATGTTAGATTTACATGGAGGGTGAGTGTTAGATTTACATGGAGGGTGAGTGTTAGATTTACATGGAGGGTGAGTGTTAGTTACATGGAGGGTGAATGTTAGATTTACATGGAGGGTGAGTGTTAGAGTTACATGGAGGGTGAATGTTAGATTTACATGGAGGGTGAGTGTTAGATTTACATGGAGGGTGAGTGTTAGAGATGCAGGGAAGGTTACAGTTAAGGTAACAAGAAGGGTTAGACTTGGGGTCACAGGGAGAATTCGTATTGGGATTGAGAATAAGTATAAGGATTGAAGAAAGAGGTTTAGTGTTAGGGTTACAGGGAAGGCTACAGGTAAGGTAACACGGAGGGTCAGGCTTATGGTCACAGGGAAGGCCACTATAAAGATTAGTGTTAGGGTTCCAGGAAGGATTAGTGTGAAGATTACACGGAGGTTAGGGCTATAGGGAGGGTTATGGTACGATAACAGGGAGGCTTAATGTTAGGGTTACAGGGAAAGGTACACTTAACGTAACAAGGGTTAAACTTAGGGTCACAGTGAAGGCGACTGTAAGGATTACAGGGAGGATTAGTGTTAGGGTTACAGAGAAGGATAGTGTAAAGGAGTCACAGAGGATTAGTGTTAGGGTTACAGGGAGGGATAGTGTAAAGGAGTCACAGAGGATTAGTGTTAGGGTCACAGTGAAGGCGACTGTAAGGATTACAGGGAGGATTAGTGTTAGGGTTACAGGGAGGGATAGTGTAAAGGAGTCACAGAGGATTAGTGTTAGGGATGCAGAGAGGGTTACAGGTAAAGTAACAATAAGGGTCAGACTTACTGTAAATCAAACAAAATTGCTCACCTGCACTTATCCAGAAACATCAATAAATAAATAGATAAATAATGCGCCCTTCCGCTGCACATACACTATATTGCCAAAAGTATTGGGACACTCCTCCAAATCATTGGATTTAGGAGTTCCAGTCACCCCCATGGCCAGGGCTGCTGCTGGAGACCATGGGGTCCCATATAACCAATCTTGCAGGGCCCCCCTTCCAAAAAAACATAGTTTACTATGCTTCAGTTATGAATGTACACAGTTAGCGATTGGTACTAATCACTCATTGTGTTCATTCAGGAAAAGAAAGGGGCTGGTAACTGTCTCCATTCTGAAAGATTGTATTGTGTGTTTGCAGCTGCTGAAAGGAGAGGAGGGAAGCTGGCAGCACTGTGCGGGGTGAGTGCACAAAGAGGGCATGGGCAGCAGGGGGGGGGGGCAATTACTGGAACCGATCCCCTTTATGGCTCTCTCTGCAGCAGTTGAAAGCCAGAGGGAGGGAGAGGAGAAGAAGCCAATTTTCAGCTGCTGCAGAGAGAGTTATACTGGGGACTGCTACCAGTAATGACCCCTTCCCACCATATCAATCACCCTCCCTGCCTACATCCAATTCACCCAGTTGCCTGGGCCCCCCTGCTGGCCTGGGCCCCATACATGAGGTCTGGTGGTACCCCCTTATCCACAGCCCTGTCCATGGCCACAGGTGTATACAATCAAGCACCTAGGCATGCAGACTGCTTCTACAAACATTTGTGAAAGAATGGGTCGCTCTCAGGAGCTCAGTGACTCCAAGCGTGGTCCTGTGATAGGTTGTCACCTGTGCAATAAGTCCATCCGTGACATTTCCCGGCTACTAAATATTCCACGGCCAACTGTTAGTGGTATTATAACAAAGTGGAAGCAACTGGGAACAACAGCAACTCAGCCACCAAGTGGTAGGCCACGTCACATGACAGATCGGGGTCGGCACATGCTGAAGCGCACAGTGTGCAGAAGTCGCCAACTGTCTGCAAAGTCAATAGCTAAAGACCTCCAAACTTCATGTGGTCTTCATTCAAATTAGCACAACAGCAGTGTGTAAAGAGCTTCATGAAATGGGTTTCCATGGCCGAGCAGCTGCATCCAAGCCTGATATCAAAGCGTCAGAGCAGTGGTGTAAAGCACGCCACCACTGGGCTCTAGAGCAGTGGAGGTGTGTTCCCTGGAGTGACCAATCACGCTTCTCTGTCTGGCAATCCGATGGACGTGTCTGGATTTGGCGGTTGCCAGGAGAACGGTACTTGCCTGACTGCATTGTGCCAAGTGTAAAGTTTGGTGGAGGGGGATTATGGTGTGGGGTTGTTTTTCAGAGGTTGGGCTTGGCCCCCTAGTTCCAGTAAAGGAAACTCTTAAGGCATCAGCATATCAAGACATTTTGGACAATTTCATGCTCCCAACTTTGTGAGAACAGTTTGGGGATGGCCCCTTCCTGTTCCCACATGACTGCACACCAGTTATAAAAGCAAGGTCCATAAAGGCATGGATGAACGAGTTTGGGGTGGAGGAACTTGACTGGCTTGCACAACCTGAAGGAACAACTTTGGGATGAATTAGAGTGGAGACTGTGAGCCAGGCCTCCTCCCCCGACATCAGTGTCTGGCCTCACAAATGTTCTTCTGGAAGAATGGTCCAACCTTCCCATAGACACCCTCCTAAACCTTGTGGACGGCCTTCCTAGAAGAGTTGAAGCTGTTATAGCTGCAAAGGGCGGGGCCAACTCAATATTGAACCCTACGGACTAAGACTGGGATGTCATTAAAGTTCATGTGCGTGTAAATATAGGCGTCCCAATACTTTTGGTAATATAGTGTATTTTGGACTTATTTATTTATTTCAGGTACTTATATAGCGCTGTCAATTTACGCAGCGCTTTACATATATATTGTACATTCACATCAGTCCCTAACCCTCAAGGGGCGTACAATCTAAGGTCCCTAACAGGGGCGGACTGACAACTCATGGGGCCCCTGGGCAATAGGGGATCATGGGGCCCCTGTGTCCTTGCCCAAACTCAAAAAAGCCTATGAAAAAGGTACCAGGGGCATCTCATGGTGCCCCCTACTGACTCCAGGCCCTCAGGCAGTGCCTGAGTTTCCAAATGGTCAGCCTGCCCCTGGTCCCTAACTTACATTCATATACAAGGGCCAATTTAGACAGGATCCAATTAACCTACCCGTATGTCTTTGGAGTGTGGGAGAAAACCAGAGGAAACCCACGCAGGCACAGGGAGAACATGCAAACTCCAGGCAGGAGGTGTCGTGGCTGGGATTTGAAGCAATGACCCTAGTACTGCCGGGGGGAAGTGCTAACCATTTAGCCACTGTGCTGCCCACTTGTTTTTTTCCCTCAATATCTAAGCACATTATTGTTTTATTCTGATATCAGTGTGCCATTTTCTCTCCCCTAAACCTGTAGATCATGATGATGATGATTATTATTATTATTCAGGATTTATATAGCGCCAACAGTTTGCTCAGCGCTTTACAAAATGTAGGCAGACATTACAATTACAACACAATTTGGTACAAGAGGAAAGAGAGGGCCCTGATCCTCAGAGCTTACAATCTAGGAGGTGTTTGCACTGGGCTATAGGCTATAGGTAAGTCAGCAGCCCCATATGTGGAAGGTGTAGCCTGGCAGAAGAGCCTCCCTCCTCCCTGGGAGCACAATGTGAGGATAATGACACATCAAGGAGACAGCTAGGAAGAAGCAAAACAAGAGCACGTTTACCTGCATCCTGCAGACCCCGCCCACCTGTCACCCTCCCAGCCAATGGCAGTGCGGGGAGGGCGGGCGGTCGGAGAGCTGTCAGTGCTGGGGCTGTGTGCAGCAGGCAGAGCGCAGTGAGCCGGGGATCGTTTCAGCACCACCAGCCATAGACAGCGCACAGCAGCCCCTTCCAGGGCAGGGGATGGCCTGCCTGACCGCAGCCTTCAGTGCTGCCTCCAACCTGGTAAGTGCTGCCCACCCTGCCTGGGCTTTACTTTTCTTCTGTAGCTCTGGCTGCTGTCACATCAGCCATTCCCAGGACAAGCTGCAGCTGAATCAAGGTCACACAGTTCTGATCCATGCATGCAAGGAAAAGAGCAGCTTACAGAGCCCCCCAGCAACAGGGATCAATGGAGGGGGTTAGGATGGGATGCTGTAAACTCACCCCCCCCCCCCTTGCTCAGTGCACTGCTTTAGTAAATAGGTGCTGAGATGGTGTGGAACAATGGCAATCTGGATTCCTTAAAATAAAAAAAAATATAGCATGGCTAATGCTACTTATCTCATTGGACTTCTGGATTCTTTAAATAAGAATTGCTAGTCCATTGCAATGATTAAGGTGCAAGGCTAAGCAGAGGAAATGTGATTTGGATGCACACATCAGGAAAAAAAAAACAACAACAAGCAACTGCCACTGGCAACCATTCAGGTCTCCTCTTGAAGAGGGGGGGGGGGTGCTACTTGAATGCACAGATGAGGTCATCTTTCAGCAGCATAAAGTGATGGGGGGTTTGTAAGGTTGACTTGTTAAATATCCATGCTAGAATTTTAAAAAAATAAAATAAAATATGCAAGGGACAATGATCAACAGTCATTCAGGTCCTCTTGAAAATGGTGGGGGCTACTTGAATGCACAGGTGAAGTCATCTTTGACCAGTATAAAGTGATTGGGGGGACTTGTAAGGCTGACTTGTTAAATACCAATGCTAGAATTATTGAAAAAAAAAAAAGCAGGTGACAATGATAAACAGTCATTCAGGTTTTCTTCCTTCATTCATTCTAAAAGAGGAAACATACTTGACTGTTAATTCCACTTTTGCTCCAGTTTGCTGTTTGCACACAGAAGATCTGATTCACCGACTCCTTTAGCAGCACAGGGGAGATAGAAAGAGCTTGACTGGTGAGTGGGTAGAAGACTTGTTTTTCTTTAGACCTTTGGAGGTTCCTGGAACATGTAGTACCTGATAATCTTTGTTCAGATCTAATCCTGGCTGTATTGGGAGTCTCGGTGTTATGATATAGCTTTGCACTGGTGCTACAGAGTCCATAAACAGATGTCAATTAAACTATAAGGTATATAGATAGAAGTATAAAGAGATGTAGGGTCCATAGACAGCTGTATAGGGAGCCATTGGGGCCCATAAATAGCTGTAGGTGGAGCTATTGGGTATATAGACAGCTGTAAAAGAAGCCATATGTTCTAAAGATAAACCACAGGGTCTGTAGATAGCTGTAAAAGAACTATAAGATCTATAGATAGCCACATGAGCAGCTGTTGAGTCTATAGCTGCAGATGGAGCTATAGGTTGTGGATTGAGCTATAGGGTCTATAAATAGTTCTATAAAAACTATGGAGTCTATAAATAGCTTTGTAAAGGCTAAAGGGTCTATAGATA